>NC_050518.1:28292843-28295986 GCF_002922805.2 Oryzias melastigma
TGCTGGTGATATCTATGGGTTAAAGAGTTAAACCAGGTTAGTTTTATATTTATTCCTTTTTATGTCTATACTTTGAGCTGCTTTCTGTTAAAGAAACAACTCTGTTCCCATTTTGTTTCCACCAATTGAGTTAGTACAGGCCAGTTATAATTTCCCGTTTTGTTTTCTCTGTTCTTTTCTGTTTGTTTGTTTGTTTGTTTATTACAGTTATTCTGCATCATTAACTCTTTATGAATCATTACATTCAATAAACAAAACCAGCCTTCCCATACCTGCATTATACATTTAATCATATTTTAAACTTTTTAGATGTACAGTAAAAAAAAACAAAAAAAAAACAAAAATCAACTGTAAGTGTCGTGGTGCTCCCGGGTTCCTGTGTTCCTGATTAGACCAAGCTAACTGCAATCATCCCATCACTTCAGACCACGACTTAGCTATTTAGCTCCTTCCCTTCTCCGGTTCAGTACTTTGACCTCTTACCCTTAGTTTCTGAGTCTTGGTTGCCCTGCCACTCACTACAACTACTCCTGTTTCCAGGATTATCGTCATCACCACCATCATCATCATACAAGCCGACCTGGGTCCAACTCTTCAACACTCTAGTCTGGATAACACAGAACCTCACCTCCAGCCACGCCAAGTTCACCACTCACCTCTGGATTCTGCTTCCTGCGTGTCCAGCTGTCACAGAAACTCTGCTCCCGCTTCTAGTCATCAGACATCCACCAGATGATAACAAGTTATTCATCCCTCATCCTGCATTCCGTGCTCCTTCCAGGTTACAGCTTCTGGGTCTGCTACAACTCACCCAGTTACCATGACAGTAAGAACCCAATGGACCACTGAAGAGTTGCTGGTTTGTTTCCCATAAGCTAAAAGCCACCAAAAGGTAGAGTCGGTACCCTACGTGGTCTACCTTCATTTTTCTCCTTTAAACTCCTTTCATGACATTTTTTTAATAAAAAAATGTTCCCGGTGGTGCTTTAATTAGGAAGTTTTTAACCAAAATCCCACAACCTAAATGTCATAATTTTTTTTTAGGTATGTGACAAAAATTTGGATTGCTCTGATATTTATATTACTGGAAAGGGCTGAAACAGAGTATTCCAACGGTATAAAGATCATTAAGATAGCTCAAAGAATAAGAAAGTTATGGCACGTTAAGTGATCAAAAGTAGGTAAGTAAGTAGTAAGTAATTTTATTCCTGAATAAACAGCAAAACAGTGACATTTTTGTGACCAGAAACAAAGATTTGAGTCTTTAAATTGTCATAACTTTCTTATTATTTGTCCAATCCACGAAAGGAGGGTATCGTTGGAAAGCTAATCAAGCGAACTACACGAATTGAATCCCAAATGTGGTATTAAATCAATATTTATTTCCATATTATCAAATAATCATACAGAATTCTGCTCCTGTAGCTTGTAGAAATCCCTTGCAGCCAATCCGCTTGCTAAATTTGGTCACGTGACCTCATGTTCCAATCCATTCTTGGACACGGAGGCTTGGGAATGACAAAACATTACCTGCTTTTTCTCATGAAATTTACAGAAGATGAAGAATAAATCAACAGTAATCGACTAGTAGCAAAATTAGGCGACAACTAACTTTTTTTTAAAAGCTGACGAGTGATTTTGTGACCTGCAATTTTCGGCTGGAAAAGATACTAACTTGTACTGCTCGGATTGAAAAAAATCCAAAAGCAGGTTAAAGAAAAATTCTG
The DNA here is from genome assembly GCF_002922805.2 of Oryzias melastigma. Classification (NCBI taxonomy): domain Eukaryota; kingdom Metazoa; phylum Chordata; class Actinopteri; order Beloniformes; family Adrianichthyidae; genus Oryzias; species Oryzias melastigma. The sequence continues at coordinate 28,294,571 of NC_050518.1, forward strand.
GACTAAATATAAGTTGATGTGCTCGCATGTATACTATCCACCGATTTAGTTACGCTCATTCTAAGGAGGAGATTACGCTGCAGCCTCGCACGCAGGCCAAACGGCAGTCCTGGCAGAAAGTTCCGGTGCCGAAGCTGTACATATGCGCGTCCCTGCATTTTTCATGTTGATCTGAAGCCTTTTCTACCAAAATCTCCTCTGAGGGGGCGTGGCTTTTGGTGCTCCGCCCCTGATCCCCCCTATCTGATTATGATAGCTCTGTGTCTCACTATCTACACTGCTGCTACACAAAAACATCCATCAATCTGGGTAATGTCCAGCCGTATGGTTCTGATCCGGATGTCAGCTTGGAGGAGGAAGTGAAGATCTTCATGGACAGAACTTCCTCCAAAATCCTGATTCTTTCTCCTTCCAGTTCACCAAAGACTCTTTTAGCTAATTCTCCAATGTTTATTGACTGTGATCAATACATTCAATCATTGGTTTCTCAGAGTTCTTGATAAAATAATCAAAGCTAACATCAAAATGCTCTTTCATTGATTTACAATCCTTTCCAACTGCGGTCAAATGAGCCGCCGTTCACATTTCCGTGGTCACATCAAGAAGCTCCGTGGAGTCTGGTGGAGATTTTCCAGCGTTCTCAGTCCTGCTACCGTAAGTATTGGATGAAACTCACACCAAAAATCCAGTGATGCTGATTTGACCACAGAAATGTGAACGGCGGCTCATTTGACTGCAGTCAATGTGAAGATACCATCTTCTCTTCTCCAGAACCTGAACTAGACACTAGGAACAGATGAGGGTTTAGTGCATGTGCAGCAGAGCTGTTGATGGAAAGAAGATCATTCATTCAAACAGAGTCTGTCCAAGACAGTTTGGTTGATTTAAAAGGAGAAATACTCGGAAATGAAAAAACTAAATGATTTCAGATTACATTTGTTCTCTTTCAGAAGAATTTTTCATTGCAGGGAGACTTTAAAGATTTGTATGTGTGGTTAGTTTTAAGTTGCTGTAATTTAAAGTCGTGTGTGTGTAAATTGTATTTTGTAACCTTTGTACATGTGAATACAGAATTGCATGTAGATACAGTAACACACAAAATGTAAAATGCAAAAACTAAATGATTTCTTGGTAAATGTGTTCAAAAAAAGCCACCCAAACACATTAAAAACTTAAAAAACAGGATTTTCATCAGAGGGATACTTTAAATTTAGCTTTTTTTTTTGTCTAAAATGTTTCTTTCTACGACTATATATAATAACAGTGGCACAGCTTTTGAATTGTCACCACATCCATTTAATGGACGTGTGTGGGCCTGTTGGTGGACAAACTGGTACACTAAGTTGTTGCAGCATTCATTCAAAAAAATTATTAATCGTCTAAAATAGAAAAAAAACAATGAAATCTACCTTTTCT
>NC_050518.1:28296271-28308820 GCF_002922805.2 Oryzias melastigma
CAGAAGAAATTTTCATTGCAGGGAGACTTTAAAGATTTGTATGTGTGGTTAGTTTTAAGCTGATGTAATTTAAAGTCGTGTGTGTGTAAATTGTATTTTGTAACCTTTGTACATGTGAATACAGAATTGCATGTAGATACAGTAACACACAAAATGTAAAATGCAAAAACTAAATGATTTCTTGGTAAATTTGTTCAAAAAAAGCCACCCAAACACATTAAAAACTTAAAAAACAGGATTTTCATCAGAGGGAGACTTTAAATTTAGCTTTTTTTTTTGTCTAAAATGTTTCTTTCTATGACTATATATAATAACAGTGGCACAGCTTTTGAATTGTCATCACATCCATTTAATGGACATGTGTGGGCCTGTTGGTGGACAAACTGGTACACTAAGTTGTTGCAGCATTCATTCAAAAAAATTATTAATGGTCTAAAATAAAAAAAAAAACAATGAAATCTACCTTTTCTGCCCTTTGTGAGGAAGGCATAACCTTTTGCCACCCTGGAGTTGTTTGACACATTCAGCCATGTTGGCCCCAACACTATTATGGTCCATATGTCCTTGTCTGACAGGATGGGTCCAATTTGTCACATCATTTGACGACGAGATTTTCTCTGAGCCGCATCGAGTCAGACAGAATACTGCACTGTTCAAATCCTGAACAAGAATCATTGGCTCAACATGTGCACATGTATGACTTAAGGACGGATGAAGAGCAGCAAAGGTCACCGAGGTTCAATAATTACTGTCACTCAGTGCTCAGAGTGCAGGGACAGTCAAGGATAAAAATCTAAGAGAGGACAGATGCTGGTTCTTCCCAAATTTGCTTCTCACTCAAATTGTTTTCCACATTCTTCCTCTCCTCATTTCCACCAAACAAAGAGGAAGATGAGGAGTTAGGGCATCGTCCCCGCACCACCTTTTTCTCCTCTCTCATTTATTTCAATTTGTCCTGCTTTGCTGGCCTCCCTCAGAGCAGGAGGGCGGAGGGTGTGCTAGTCCGGAGTATTGAAGAGAGGATGGGCAAAGCGATTGGTATCAGCTCTCCTGCAATAATGAAACATTTAGATGCAGGCGCAGCAAGGCCTCTGCATTAATGAGGGGGGAGGAAAGGGTTGATGGAGGGAGGGGACCGACGCCGGTAGTCAGAGCACTTCACCCTAATGACCCCCAGATCCAGGTCAGACTCAAATACCTCCAGATAATCGCTGATGCCACCTTTCTTCAATAAGCTGCTCCTGCCAGGGATGAGTCATATTTTACAAAGTGACAGAAATGAATATTGACATTTTTCATCTAAACTGAGATTACACTGAACTTCCTTCAAATTGTTCCTGAATTTTTTGCCATTTACATGTATCCTTCACTGATGAAGTGACCTGAAAAGACTGACTGGCTGGCTGGACTGTCAAACGCAAAAGAAATGAGCATTTAATGAGAGCTCCCAAAACATTTCTGCAAGTTCTAAAACTTGTAAAAGCGTTGGCTGCTGCCTGAAGCCATCCCACAGGCCTTATGGGGCTCTGAACCGAAATCACAACACTTGCTTCACAGCTCAGATGTGGCAACTTTTAAATGAGGCCGTTTATGAAAAACTGGCGTGAATATGAAATAGAAACAAAAGCCATCTGAGAGCTTTGTTCTCTTTCAAAGATTTGTTGTTAACATTTGAGCTTCCAACCAGCCAGCAGACTGTCACGGGAGCGAGCTCGCCGAGGATCTGCCCTCAACACTTGTCACGTCAGATCTATCGCTTAATGCGTACCAGTGTTGCTTGGAGTCTTTGTGTTGTTATTCATCACCGGCCACTAACAGAATATGACGCTCAGAGACAAAGGCGCACCCCTTTGGAGGCAGGCAGACCAAAGTTCACACTTCAGAGCCAGACTGAATGGAAGGGCCAGAGTGTATGCTGTCTTTCTGCTGTCATCTCAGGACAGAAGCAAACACCAGAATTAGGCTGTCGGTTTTAGAAACAGAACAGGGATCGTTTTAGGGTATAAATGGCATAAACATGATAATGACAAATACAAAAAAGCCTGTCATTACTTTTTGTCAGAGGAAGCATTATTGATGGCCGAACGAAAAACTTAATTATCACTTTGAAAGAGCTGGGAAAGCAGCTTTCTTCGTATCAGCAGGAAGCTGGACACAACTATTGTGCCGTCAATCGGGAGCAGTTTGACCAGAATTTGAATTCAGGTGAGCTGCAAACAGCTCGATTATCAAAGGCGAAGCTCAGTTATGCTGCAAAATTATATTCACTTTGCCCTTCTAAAACTTTATTTTCTTACAAATACCTCCTCTGCTGATTGCCATATTGTCACAATCCTTTCAGACTTAAGAGTTTAAAGCTTTCATAGATTGCTTCCTTATGATTTAAAGTTCCATTTGATCCTCCTCTGATTCATTTTCAAGTCATTCCCAGTGGTATTTTAATTATGATTTAAATTAGAATTTTATGCTAAATCAAAAACCCTGTCGTCCATAGGACATAATTTCACCTCTAAGCCCCCCCTACTTCCCAACATCAATCTGTTTAAACTCTAGCTAGCTTACAGCCCCTCACAGCCTCGAGCTAACATTAGTTGTGCAACAAAAATGGCAACAACATCAGAGCTATCCAGCTGTACAGGTCTGATCCAGATTCCAGACGAGGAAAACAAAGACGTTCATGGATCTATTTGTCTACAACAAGATAAATACCCAGAAATGCAGTTTCAATTCTAATTCCCTTTGTGTCCTCCATTAACAGAAAAATGTCACAAGAGCATGTTAAAAACACCAAAAACAGGATTTTCATTGGAGTGGGTCTAAGTCATGTTTTCTTTCGTAGTCTTGTATTTCCTCGGTCTTTAAGATCAACTTTATACACTTAAACGCCTCCTTTACTAGGTTGTGTGGATGGAAATTAACTCATAATTTAAAAAAAAACCTTTTGATTTGCCTGCATTGCATCTCAGTGTGGTCAGGGCTCGACCGATGTTTCAAACCATAGACCTTGTTTACGGTGACGTCAGACAAAATGCCGAAATGGCGGGAAATGTGAATAGTGACTTCTGGTGTTTGGGTTTAAAACGGCAAAGCTGACAGCTGAACGCTGTTTAACACAATTTTACATAAAAAATAAAAGGCAATCTTACCAATTACAACAGAAACGTGTACAATATTTATTTTATGAATGTCCTGCCAAACTGTTTTTTTTTCATTTCCTCTCTTAGATCGTTTACAAATCTGAATATAGATTTAAATAATCCTCAATATTTGAAGTTCTAATGAAAATATCAACCTTTCATTTGAGCAGATATTATTCTAACGGGTTCTATTTTGCTTGACGTGTTTTAAGTGCAATCGAGCACAAAAACTGATGGAAATTCACGCAGGGGTGAAAGTAAGCCAGAACGGTCCAGAGCGGCGTTCCGGTGAAAGAATTTGAGGCAGAATGCCTCTCCGGGTAGAGAGATCAGCAGTGTGGCTGGTTTTCACTGTATAACACATGAAAGGTGCTGTGGTCGCTCTCATGGAAGAAAAAACTAAAATGAAATTGACACTCAAGCTGAGGGTAGGCAGCGCTTGATTTGGATGTTTGCTTTGTTTTTAGTGGTGCATGGACCAGTTGATTAAATGCTCGGCATCTCTCTCACTTGGTCTGCTTCTATAACAACAAGTCCTCGTTCCCAGGCCGTCTCATGTTCACGTTCGGGATCCCTCCACGTCACTGTTTGACGTTTTGGGCGTCCCCAAGTCATCAAGCCTCCAAAGCCTCCATTAAATCATGGGTCCCCAAGCTCCGGGCCGTGACCCTGAACCGGACAGGCCCCAAGACACGGAGGGCACCGGCACCCTAACCCGGCTCCAGTTTAGTTAAATGTGAACGGCGGCTCATTTGACCGCAGTTGGAAAGGATTGTAAATCAATGAAAGAGCATTTTGATGTTAGCTTTGATTATTTTATCAAGAACTCTGAGAAACCAATGATTGAATGTATTGATCACAGTCAATAAACATTGGAGAATTAGCTAAAAGAGTCTTTGGTGAACTGGAAGGAGAAAGAATCAGGATTTTGGAGGAAGTTCTGTCCATGAAGATCTTCACTTCCTCGTCCAGCTGACATCCGGATCAGAACCATACGGCTGGACATTACCCAGATTGATGGATGTTTTTATGTAGCAGCGTGAAAATTTATGCTAGAGAGACACAGAGCTATCATAATCAGACCGAGGGAATCAGGGGGCGGAGCTCCAAAAGGCATGCCCCCTCAGAGGAGATTTTGGAAATAGAGGCTTCAGATCAACATGAAAAATTTCTTTTTATGACATTTAGGTTGAGGAATTTTGGTTAAAAACTTTAAAGGAAGTCCTTTTTGTCTTTTCTGTAAATATGTGTATGAAAACATATACTAGTCTCCTCTAAACGTCTGATTTCAGTTCGACATCTGACTTCAGTTTGTCTAGCAAGCTGCTGGTTTCTATCACACCATCAGAGGAACTACAAATCCCAAAACCTATTGACAAAATACGCCTTTGAATAAAGTCTAAAAGGGTTTTAGACATATTTATTTTAAAACTCCCACTGAAAGCTCAATAAATGTGAGCCTGTTCCTATGACAATAAAATGCTAAGACATAAAATCCCATCTGCTTGCAATGTTGTGAAAATTCTGCAAGTTGCAGCTTACAGCCTGTAGCTTCAGTTATTTGGTGCTGCTCAATGCTTCCAGTGGTACTGAAACAGGAACATCTTATATTAAGATGCTGTTTAAATGTGTTTTAGAAAAAGAGAAACCAAATCTTGTTTTTGATACAGTTCAATGATGAATCTTTCAGCCGCTGTTCAGTTTTTGTTTTATCTGCTGATTATAAATGTTCCTCCCAACCTAGACAACCACAACTTTAGAGAGACTGACATACTGATGCAAAGTTAGGAAAGTGCTATTTGCAGATGTTGGATGTTAACTCTTATTGTATCTTACTGTTTTTCTGATTACCAAATAAACTCCATGCTCCTGGTCCAGATGTATCGGAGTATTGTATAATGTTTTAACCCCCTGTGGCTCACGAGACAAAACATTTGCCCATCCCTGTTCTAGATCTAGAAAGAGGTTTTTCATGACTATCTGGAGGAAATTTAACAGCTAAACACATTAGAATGTGATGTTAAGTTTCTGTCTGACCAGTGGTTTGTACAAACTGAGCTTTCATCTTTGGCTGCATGTTATGCATCAGGAATGTTTACTTAAGTTTTCAGAAATGGGAATAAAACCAAAACTAACCAATCAAATCTACATGTTGTTGTCTTTTCCTGTGTTTTTCATGATCTGAATTTAGAAATAATTGTAATTAATTGTCAGAAAACATTGCTGCAAGGCATATCCAAAAGAAACCATCATCCATCGTGACCGTGACTCATCAAACATGAAAAACACAAGATCATTTGTGGGAGATAAGAGCAGGCTCTGAACAGCTGTGAGTGAAAAGTGCCAACAAGAGCGAAAGCGATGTCCAGAGACGGCGCAGCGGAAAATTGGCTTCTTTTTCTTTTTTAAATGAATGCCTTTTTAACTTGCCCTGCTTCTTCTTTTGTCATCCTGAGACGCACACTATCTGTAAGCTAATGGCTGCCAGAGCCCGACGGCCTGCATAACTCTTCCCTGTCTGACACTGTACTGTCATATCCGGTCTAGGCTTCATTAATTCCCCATCCCAGAATCAATGGCTTGCCTTTGTAACGGATTTGCGGTCTAAGGCAGTTTCTTTCCGTCTTTTTCTCTCCCTCTCTTCATCTTTCAGTCTTTTTCATCCCGTCTGCAGTCCAACCTCTGGGGAAGACATGAAAAGATGAATGAGAAGAGGGTCATTTCAGCACTAGAAGAGACGGGTCGCAGCTGGAAGAAAGTGCACGTAGGTCTGTTTGCTGTGCATGAGATTAAGCCTGTATTAGAACGAATACATTTGGACGTATTGGCTGTGAGTGTTTGTATGTATGGATTGTGACATCTCTGCAAAGAGTGTGAAGGCCTAAAAACCCTCTGACAGTCGTGGTTAAAGTCACTGACCACAAGCCGACAGAGCTTTCTGGAAATGTTCTGACCTTTGAACTGAAATGTCTCTCAGCGTTGGGTCAGATGTTGTTTGCCTGTGACACTTATTTCATTGTTTGGCCTCCTATTCTTAATATTTTACTTAGCTTGTAGAAGTTCTTAACTATAATTCCATATATCAAGAAAAACCTTTCAAAACAACATGATGTAAACACAATCAATCGTGAAAAAATGTTTTTATTCCACTCTCACTGCCAGATTATTGCTATGAATCAAAAGTATTAAAACCTATTGGACAAAGTGAAACACTGTTAAAGATCTCAAAAAGATCTATTAATCTGGCAGACAGCACATTTAACATTTTGGGACCACATGTAGAGAAAAGCTGAAAAAATGGAGACCATGGACTGTATATGAGAACTGGACTGAGTGAATGTGGTGCCGTAGAAAATAGCTCACATCCTGCTCCAATGAAGTAAAAAGAATTCAGTCGCCATTTTATTTGTAGTATGACTGTCATCATCTTGAAGCTGAAGTCATCAGTGAGCAGAAATTGGTTTAAGTCAATGTTTCCATGGCAACCACACTTTCCAATCAGGAGCGAGCTTGTTGGAAGACCACACCCCTACATCTTAAAGCAGGCTACAAAAAAATCTCAAATGTTTTGAACGTTGGATGTGGGGTCCAGCAGGCTCCACCTACTTATATAAAGCCATCTGATTGGCCAGTTCACAACTTATAACACTTACGCTACAGAAAAAAAAATGGATTAACCAGAAAATGTTAAAAAAGGTATCAGAGCAAGACTGGTTATTCTGAAAAATAGAATGAGTAACAGTTGTTTCTTTCTCTGTGGGATTTTGGCTTCCCTGGACCAGCAGGTACTTTTGAAGGCCATAGGGGGAGGAGTCACTCAGTCATACATAGTCAATGGGACTGACCAACCAATTATGATGAAGCAGATGAACATGGTAAGAAGTCATTCTGGACTCAGTTGAGGTTATGCTTCGACTGTCAGACAGAACTATTTGGAAAACATGGATCGATGGGGAAGTTTAAGGAGAAATACAATCTTCAGAACCTGCTGAATCCTGTTTGGGGTCACAGGGTTGCTGTAGCTAACCCTTCTACCATTTGACAAATCACTCACAAAAATCTGGATTATCCCCAAAAGTTTTGGATAAGGCTGCACCAAAAAGTGCAGTGAAAATTTTTGCAGAAGCTGAAGAATTTGACAACTTTTTCGAATAAAAAAATGTTTTTATAAATATATTTTATATTTAATCCTTCATGCCTTTCCAGTAAGTGTGCATTTTATAAGGCTAGACCTTCAAACAAAACCTCAGTTCTAAGAGATTCTTATTATCATTCAGAGTGCATGTAAGCTCAAGAACACAACTTATCCCAGGGCCAGGTCTCTGCATAGGTTTGTTGTGGTTCTGTATGGAATTATTTTCCATACAGAACTCTAATCTCTTACTTTGCATTATCAATAAAAGGAAAATAATTCCAGATTTTGCTTCTTTTTCTAGTCTAACTCATTTTTTTGGCACTCTCTGTCTTGCCCTCACACCAGTGCTTTAAGTGGACAACAAGAAGTGGCGGTGCTCTCTTTATCGGAAGTCGAAACATAAAATAGAATCTTGAATGTAAATATTAATCGATAAAAATAAGTCCTTTTTTCAACGTGTCTTAATATGAAATAAGAAAGAGGGAGCTCAAGTCTAGTCTAAAAATAAATGTAGTCAAACACTAACATGTGTTCGTAAAATTATTTTAATTATTTTTTTCATAAAAAATGTAATTATTTTAAAGTTGAAGATGAAACTTTGGTTGGTGATTTTATGGAGGAGCTGTACCATTCCGTATGATACGCAACTTATTATTTATAAGCTACAATCAAAACAGTGAAATAAAGAAAAACGAACGTTAAACAAACAAAAAAGTCCAAAGCACATAACCTCAGAGTGAAATCTATTTCTACAGAGTAAATCCTCATCTAAAAATGTGGACAGCATGCTCCTCTTGTTGTTTTAAACTGCTGCATCGGTACATTCCATTGAGGAAAACAACAGTAGGACAATGATTGGTACATTGTTGAATTGTAAAGTAGGTGTTAAAAGGTCTTCACGGACCCATTGATGAAGTCTGCTCCCATTGGCTACCCGTCATCTGTCAATCAAACCCCCCAGACGGTCGACGTCAGACCCACAAACGCTTATTGAGCCATCTGATTGGTCAATTTATAACTCTAATAACTTGTGATAATGGAAAAAAATCTTTAAAAAAAATTAGGATTAGAAAAAAGAAGTTAATCAGAAAGCAGCAGAGGAAGAATGATTATTCTGACATATAAAATGACTGAGAAATAACTGTCTGTTTCTCAATGTAAGTCAATGGGACTTTGGCCTTTTTGGAACCCAGTGGTACTTCCTATATGGAACACGGAAGTAGGGGGGTTGCTCTGTCCAGTTATTTTATATACAGTCTATGTATGGAACACGGAAGGAGGGGGGTTGCTCTGTCCAGTTCTTTTATACAGTCAATGGTCATTACCTGGCTGTGTGAGGCGTCAGTCTGAGAGTCCGCCTCAGTTTCCAATCGCGTTCTTTTAACACCCCGTAGCCACGAGATCATCATTGGGTTTTCATTCACGCTAAAGTCATTTCTTTTGCTTATTACATTGCTCAGACAAGTTTGTGTTGACGGAGTAGAGTAGAAATCTGGAGACCACTCGACCCCCCCCCGCTAAACAGGAAGTTCCTGCAGGCTCCAAAAAGCCCGAATCCTGTAAACTTCTAAAGAGAAATAAAATGTTATTACTGATTTTATTTGTCAGAATAACCCTTTTTGAACAAGTGTGTATTTTCCTAACACGTTCTTATTGCAAATTGTTTTTTTTTCCAGGATATTTTTTGTCCTTACTGTAAGTTGGTCAAGTTAAAAACTGACCAATCAGACGCGTCAAACTACAGCGTGTGGTGCCCGCTGGCCCCCACCTTGAGCATTTGATTGACATCTTCTCCCGAGGTGCTTTCAGTGGAAGGAGGGATGTGAACTGCCAATAAACTTACTCATGATTGTGGACTGTAGCTGCCCTAAAAAGGCGACTCAGACAAACTCGGTCTGTCACTGGTAAATTTGATTTTAAATATGGGTTTTTGTCTACGTGAGTTGTTGTCTGGTTGTGTTACTCTGTTTTTCTCATTATTATTTTATCCGGATGTGGTACTTCTTTTTGCACCATAAGTGAGAAAGAGGGGAAGGGTAATCACGAGCTTGGGTTGTTCTCTTAGAATTGCGCGCTGAGCGGTTTAAAGGAATTCAGCACTGTATCATCTCTCATGTGCAGGATGTCTTGCGCGTGCTTCGTGGGTCCTCAGCAGATTCAAGTCTATATAGATCTAATCAGAGCACCGGACGGTCCTAGCTGGGTGAGAAGTGCCGGTGCTCCGACGTGAGATTTAAATAAGTCCCGGTGCTCAGCACCGGAGCGCACCGGCCCACTTAAAGCACTGCCTCACACTCAGTTCATGTTTTGCTCCTTCTGCATGTACACGTATGTAATGACCATTCACACGCAGCTTGAGGAGAATAGAAAGATACGGCTAAAGAAAGATTAAAAAAAAAAAAAGTTTCTGGTGTGGCTCCCAGTAAGAAGCCACGTCGGAAACAGCTGTGAAGCAACGTCATCATGCAGGTAAAGTTGGTGTAAAGCTGCGGTGAAAATGATTTACGGGGTTTGCTTGAATTTGCATTAATAGTTGAGATTCCCACCTCATGGATTCCTTGAGGGTCAGATTTTTTCATCTTTTCAGAAAGACACAGAAGAAGTGCGGCTAACACTGCTAGCCTACCCATTAGCCCCGCAGCCGTTGCTTTCTTGTATTTCTCACGCTGTTCAGTGTGTTTAGCTTTTAAATGCTCGATTAACACAGATTTGGTGAAGGTTTTGGCCGATGTTCGGCAACTGCAGAACAAATTTATTTCCGCAGCCACTGTAAACTGCAGCTGTTTTATTATCATTGTTCTGTCCCATTCCCTCCAAAGCCGAATGTTGTTTTTGCAACATCCCTAGTTTCGAGCAAATATTCTGTAGACCGATGAGACAGAGGAAGAACTTTCTAAAATGTTTGGGAATCAGAGAATCTTTCAGAAAAGAACATTACAGTTGTCATGACTCAGTCTCCTGTCTCCCCCTCTGGCCTTCAGCGGGAGCTATCTCCAGAGTTCTAGCACTTCCTGGTTCTCCACACTTCCCTTCCCATCAGCCCCTGCTATCACTCCCAGGAGCCCCACAGCTGGTTCCCATCAGTAATCATTCAGTATTTAGTTCGCTGAGCGAAGTCTTGTCTGCGCCGCTCTGCCTGCATGACTGAGCATTCTCAGCCTGTTTGCCGCCTGCCCCGACCCTCGCCTGCACCCTGACCACTCTGGTTGTTCTCTCATCCCCTCATGCTCGTGTTTGACCTCTATTGGCCTGACCCAGATTATGTTTTGTGGACTTAGAGCTGTGCTTCACTCCTGCTATCCTGTCTGTGAATAAACCTGCTGCACTTGGATCCAGCTGTTTGCCTGTTTCAGTAATGGTCAAACACAGTGGTGGTAGTGTGATGATTTGTGGTTACTTTTGAAATTCAAGACCTAATGAGTTAAGGTTTAAATTTATGGTGCAATTAGATTTTTTTACATCAGGGGTGGGCAGGTTAGAATGATTTCTGTCCAAAACAATATAATATATATATATATTTTTTTTTCCTTCGGGTTTTACTTAAAGATTTTCTATTTTAATGAAATTGTGTTTAGAAATTAGATTCATTTAATATACAGGTAGGAACAAACAACCTTGTCTCAGCTATGTCTCCTATTTTTTCTGAATATTTTGGTTCAGATAACTGTCCTGGATGAAAACTGGAAAGAACAAATGTCCTATTACGACAGTAAAAGAGCATTAATTGAGCTATCTTACTGTAAGTGCATCAGCAAACAAAAAGTCTTCGTGTTAATAAGTTCAATTGGCTTCAAAAAAGTTACCCATTTCCAATATTTAAAATTATTTAATTATATTTATTATAAGCTCATCAACACCATTAATGAGTTCCATCTTCTTTGTTCTTTTAAATAAAAAACAAATTAAAAAAAACTGTTGTGACACAAAGAACAGGGGACACTATTTTTTTTTTTTTAGGATTTGATAGCATTTTTTATTTATTCTAAAATATGTTAGCTTGAATATCAACAACAGCACAGGAGCATCTCGGTTTAATAAATCCCGGCTGTTAGTTAACTTCCACACCTATTAGCTCATCTCTTCACCTCGGATGTGATTTATCTGCAACTGCTCTTGTATCATTATGTATCCGTAACCAGTGTTGTGAGGCGATAATGAAATATCACATCTCTTTTTTTCCTTCTCCTTTTTCCCGCCCACTCCCCCGTCTTTCTCACTTAGCGAGGGTCATTTAGGAGCAGAACGTGGCAGCGGGCCTTCCAGTTATCACTCATAATGGGAGCGGGGAGAGGGCTCCGTCTGTCTTTCGACCCCGCTGTAAGTCAGGAGACTCAATCAATGTGTAATTACTGTAGATGACTATCATAAAAAACAATGCCACGAGCCCTCTCAAGGTTATCCACTTAATTGTGTTATTTATAAATATGAAATGGCTGTAAATGCTGCTGCCATAATGGATGGAGGTAAGGGCTGATGGACGTGATATATTTCCAATTTGCAGTGTGAGATCCATGTTGACGGGTCGATGCGGCTAAGAGCTGCTCTGACTGCGGCTAATAACGCTGATAATGAAGGTTTGTGCTCTCAGGTAAAACAGATAAGAACCTTGAATTTATTGAACCACATTTGAGATGTCAGCTGTTCCAGTAACTCTGTGATGTTTTATCAAAACTTAAGAACAGGAAGGCGTCAGATATTAATGGAGTCGCCCAAACATGAAAGTCTTCAACAATATCTCGTTTCATTTTCTGAAACTCGAGACCTGCAGTATTTTTGGTGATCAGTTCATGTGATGAATGATTCACATTACAGCAGGATGAAAGCAAAGCGCTAACTATTTAAAGACAACACACGGTCTGCTTTTTTATTCTTTTCCTGACTTCAGCTCAGACTCACATGCAAGCAACAGAATCTCACAGACATTAATGGTCGGTTACATTCAATGATTACAAAGGACTTATTTAGGAATCATCTATATCTGAGTGGTTTAGGGCCCTCTATGCGCCGGTCGTCAGCCTGCCGTAATTTGTAGAGGGGTATCGATTAATCAACTTAATGTATGAATTGATTGATGTTCCTGTGATCCGGACCTATACAGAAATTAAATAAATCGATTTTATCAATCTTGGAATAAATTTATTGTTTTAATCGAGCAGGCCCGGATGTGGACTGGATGGCGCCCTAAGGCCATTTACAGGTGGAAATTTGGGAGATTTCAACTGTTGAAGGTGTGGGAAGAAAAATAATAATAATAATAAAAAAGAATAAATTCAACCA
>NC_050518.1:28308848-28317909 GCF_002922805.2 Oryzias melastigma
ATTTCCAAGCAATTTTACATAAGTAAAACAGATAAACCTCCCCTTTGAACCCGTGTTTCCTCCTCACCCTGTTTTCATCCTTAAACTTTTAAAGAAGTACTAACCCAACCCAGCTTAGACAGCAGCAGTGACAAGAGGGGAGGGGCGCTGCACTGCAAAGTAATTGATTACATCAAACTTTTAGATTATTTCATTTATGTTTTTAAATTATGACTTTCTACATTTGTACATGAAATGAGTGGTGCGTCAAACTGTGTGAGAAAAAAGGGGAAAAAAATACATAATCATTATGATTTGACACCCCCTCCAGCAGATGGCACCTAGGCAGCCGCCTTGATCACCTATGCCAAGGGCCTGCCCTGGGATTGACACATTGTTGTTTTTTTTTACTATAGCTGAAAAACGACCAAGTGCCATCACAGCCGAAAACACAAATGTGATGCAACAAAAACTGATCAACCATCATTACAGTCCAATGTGTGGAAACACTTTGAATGTATCAAAGTCATGTGACCAAACAGTGTAGTAGAATGTTCTAATAATGTTCCCTTTGGATTATCCTGATGTGGAAAAACAACAGTGGGCTAAATTTTATCAAACTAAAATGTAAATGGATTTGACTTTCATCCTTGTTCACTTGTTTGTTTGTACACTTGATTACACTTGATTCTTACAGAAATTCAAGGAATGAAAAACTTCACCTTCTCTGTTCAGTGCCAGAAATTTATCTCTGAGTCACACAGGTGGAAGTTTAGCATAAAGATGTCTTGGATTGATTTTAATAATAATAATTAATAATAGTTAATAAATTGTTACTGCTGTAACAGCAGTTTGTATGCACTGAAGTAAACTGTTACAGCATTTTTATTGAGTTAAGAAGCGTTCAGTTAACAAGACAGCCGTTAACCAAGCTGATCACACTGGAAAGGTCATAATTTGGGAAATTTTCAGTTCTCTCAAAACAAAATACTGCCGAAAACACGAGGGACGTTTTCATGTCAGTTCCTACACATGTCTGTAGGGGAGGACAAGCCTCATCCTAACACAGGTCTATTTGGAGAATAAGAAAATATCACCTCATTTCTGTCATCCGTTTAATCCTTCATTCTTTAGCTCCACATCCACTGAACCCTCTGAGTTTCTTTCTACCAGCTCCTGACCCTCCCTCCGGGATGCGAGTCAATCCCAAACCTTTGAGAGGGGGGTTGATGTGAGCCTCAGAGGACAGAGTGTTCCCCTTTTCTCTCTTGCTCAGTGGAGGATGAAATTAGCCTGCGGTGGACTGTCCACAGAGGTGGGTCACCCCAGACAAACTAGCAATTCCCCGTAAACACCAGAAGTACAAACTGCCCCCACATCCTCAGGCCCCTTGCCAACAGTTTCTTGAAACCCCAGCTCGTCTCACATTCATTCTACCTTTTTGTCCCACCAGTCAAAGCCATTTAACCCCTAGCATGGGCCAAAAAAGCTGGGGCACAGGGGTTGCTGAACGTTTCACGCCAAGTTAGAGAAAGTGTTTAAGTTGAGGCACAGACAACACTCTCTGTTCTTTCATGGTGCAGAGCTGCGTCTGATCTTATGATTCAAATCTAATTATTTTATACCTAATCACCCTAATGTCCGACACGACTTTGTTTCTTCGTCTCCAAATTCTTTCATTCTTGGAGAATGTGTCAGACGGCGCCAGAATAAAAACAAGAAGCATCCAGTAATTTATGCAACTGAAAGCTCCATGTGTCTGCATGTCATTATTACAGCAGGCGAAGCCAAAAATAGTCGAAGCGTCCAATCTCATCCAGGCTAAAAACACAAGAGCGGTCCTTCAGGAACATCCGTGCCAGAAGTCTCCCAAAGTTAACGGAGCAATTATCGTGAGTGTCCATTAAAGAGGGCATAAAAGATGGGGGAGCATGATTCACCATTGCACAAGACGCATAAAGGAATCAAGCATTGGAGGGTGAGGTGTGAACTCCCATCTGAGAGCAAAGACGGACAATTACAGCGCGCTTTAAAAGGATGAGATAAGAACTCGTCTTCAGAGTCTATTTCCTCCAAGAAGAGGATAGTTTGTGGTTTGAAGGAAGTAAGAAGCTTAATGACTGCCATTTGCTCCAACATGGAGTAGTTAGTCTCCTCTGCACTTTCTGGATGGCATTTTTATGTTTCAATAAGGAGAGTTCTCCAAAATCAAACATATGCACCTGCAGACCCAAAATGAGAGAAACACATTAATGTGTGTTGTTTTCATCACTCTGAATTCAGAATGCACCAAGAATGCCTCTTTGCAAAGAACCTTTCCTTGAAATGTCAGAGCCAGCCTCAGCCTTAACCTGCAGAAAGACAAAGTTAATCCTTTATTGGTAATAAACGCTTTAGGTCTGCATAAAGGGAGGAGCTGCTGCTATGATTTTATCATCAGAGCACATTGAGGCAGCAGTCCCAAACCTGTTTATAACCACGGCTTTAACAGACTAGACAATACGATAATGAAGTAAACGTCGAATTTGTGTTTGGCTTTGGGCTTGGTGGAACATTTCTTACAGTAAAAGGATTCTACCTGAAATCTAGTTTAAAAGGACAGTTTGACAATGTCTGGATACTTCCAGAGGATGAATAAAGGTAGTCTTTGATTTGTAAATTCTTTAAAGGCGCTTAGTTTCTAAAATGTATTGATGTTTGTTGATTGATTTACTTTTCATGAGTCATGAAGACTGCTTCTGTGGGTTTGTGTCTGAGTGTTTTTAACCACCAACCTAAAATTTCAATTAGATGAAACCCAATAATTTGAAATGCAGCAAAATGCTGAATTTTTAATTGATAAAATGTTTTACTTTACTTTACTTTAAGTGCAAGTGGACCCACCAAATGTACGTTGTCCAACCTAGTTTTCCAATATTTGTAATGTAGCCGATTCGGGCCGAGTAAACTCAACCCATGAATTTAGGCACACATTAGGGATTCAAAATCCTAAGGGCAGATCAGAGATTAGCGGTCCACTTAATGTTGAATTCTTAATAACATTAAAAAGATAAAGGTGAGGGCCCTAGCATTTATTTAACAACAGTGCTTCTGGTTAAGAAAAGAGTTCTAGTGTATTTCGAAGGTGTGAGCTCATTTGGATTGGACTTAAGGTTTTTTTATTTCTCACTTTGTTGCTGTTAAATAAAAAAAAAATGTTCACAAGAACCTTTTTTAAGTAACTAAAAGTCACTAAAAAATAAATTACAGTCTGTACATTGAATATAGTGTGATTGGTACACAAGTACGGTTATTATCAAATCTTAAGTAAATAGAGCAAACATACATTTCTCTAATAAAATGTACATAATTTTAATGAATGCTCCAAAAGTGATTACAACAATTTGAAAAGTACATCTTACTAATAAACAATCAAATTTCTGATTACTTATAAAAAATAAGTAAACGTAACTTCTTTACTAGAAAAATCTATGTATTTGCATAATATTTGAATTATTATGTAAAAATTATGAGGAATAATTAAGTATATATTACCTGATGCAAAAAGTTTGTTTTTTCAGTGTATTGGAACCTAAAATGAGAAACGGACAAATAAATGGCGTTTTATCTCTTGAATAGCTGCTCTCCAGTTTGGTTGTGAAAGAAAGAGCTCACAGGTGCAATTAGCTTGAGCAGGTCAGGAAGAAAACAACCAAACACAGACATGAGAGCAGCCGAAGACCTCAGCAAAGACTGGACCAGACATTTGAGGAAAATAAAGAGAAGAACAATTCCTCTGTAATATGCATTTTATGCTAGAGCAAGCATTTGACACATCCAATTTCTAACCTGAGACACTTTGTGTAGCTCAGAGGGGTTAGAGGGAAGGTTAGGCCACTGCATTTCACTGTGTATATTTCTCTGTGCTCAAAGCGCTGGCGTTGGAGTCGGATAAAAGGCATTTTATTTTGTATTGAATATGTTGTTAAAATATGCTTTCAGAATTTAAATGGGGCTACCTCAAAGCACAGTTGTTTATTTCCTATTGGAGCTCTTTATATGTCTGTGCGAGTGAAAAAGAAATGATCGCTTCACATTTGTTACCCTCTGGGGAGACCCTATTCAGTATCCTCAGGCACACACAAACACACACAAACACAAACGCACACATCTCCCTTCCAGCTTCTCCTAAGGCAGTTTAGCTCTTCCATCACAATTACAAACTCTTAGAAGCAGACTGATTTATTGGCCACTGCTGTCAGTCACAGCAAATTGGACCCAAAGAATATTTTTGTAATAAATTTGACTTCATCAAATATGCCTAATTAGTCTTAAACCACATCTTTTTTATTTATAGACATTTCCAGGCTAATTGCTAAGCTTTGTTTTCTGCCACTTCAAACCTGTCACTTCGTGTGAAAATTATAGTCTTGCTCATTAAAGTGATAGTTAGCTTCAACAGATGATTTTTGGGGGGGGCAGTTTTTTTCTTTTTTTTTCTTTTTTTTTCCTCCCGCCTCAGATCCATCCTGAAGCTGACCTGGTGTCTCACCAATCTCATTGTCATAATTACCATCGTTATAATCACTATTATCTTAATTGGCCTTATCTCCTCGTTAGCTGCTTGTTAGCTAATTGACTCGGAGAAGATCCCGGCAAAAGCTTTGCGAGGCCAAACAAAAGGCAACAGACGGAGATCAAGAGCAGACATCTGCCTGTCATGAGAAGTGGAAAACTGCAGCGGGCCTCGTCTAATCTGTCACAGTAATGACTGTCTCAACAACTGTGCACAATTACGGGGAGGGAAACCCAGCGCTGCGGCAGCCGCTTCCACACGGGGACATGCATGCAGTCCTGCCAGCGCTTGCATTAAATGCACAGTCGGACTCAACCTACCAAAGACACACACATTTAGGGGTGAAACCACTGCAATTATACACACACTATTGAACTTCTGCGTGCCAAAAAGCCAATTAAAGAGGCTGAAAGGAATGGAAAGAATGCTATAATTACACGGCGCTGATCTGTGTGGATGTTGGGGCAAAAAACCCACAAATATCAGAGTTGTCATCTATTCCTGCATACTCCGCTTCTCACTTATCATTTAAAGGCGTAAAACTATCTGAGAAAAAAAATTCTAGGAATTTTGCAGCATTTAAAAAATCTTTGTGGATATTCCACATTTTTCCCAACCAAAGAAAGCTTTTTTTTCCAAGTATCCTGTCATCTTCGATCTTCTGCTGACCTCCTTCCATTTCAGATGTTCTCCTTGTCTTCGTCTCTCTAATTGTCCTTGCTTCCTTTTTCCACTGCTTTGCATTTTGTCACTGCATTATTCCCTTTTCCTTCTCTGTGTCACTGTGTTGCTTTAGGGTTGTGGAGTCTGCTGGTGTCACTGGTAATAGGGTCCCATGGGTTTTCTGCACACTGTAGCTGAGGCCTGAGAGCTGCCTGCATAATCTAATATGAAAGGAATGGGTGCATTGGTGGGGTGTTGGGGGAGGGGGGTATCCTGTCCTACTTTGCGAAAAGAGTGTGTGTTTATATGCATGAAGACTCATAAAGAACAGATAACCTTAGCAGAGGAGTTTTGACATCCAGAATGAAGGGAACATGGACTGATCATCAAGATCATGAGCAACTAAACTGTAATCAAACAGAGATGATCTTCTCACTATTTGTCACATTTAGTGCAGAAGTCCGAAATGGATGGGTCCAAACAAGATAAACTTGAGAAAAACAAAGAAAAAGCTTTTTCTTTCAAAAGCAGGATGACAAAACTAATTTATTTACTGAAAATCCACGAAAATATACAGTCTAGTGACCATAACTGGGCAACCAAACATTGTGGAGAATATGGAGGAAAGTTTCAAAATGAGTAAAAATCAAATTAAAAAAAAAAAAACAGTATTGAATTAGAAAATGAGAATTCTAATGGTAAATGGCGTATACTTGTATAGCGCTTTCTACCCTCCTTCGAGGGCCCAAAGCGCTTCACAGTCACAGACCCATTCACACATTCACACACACATTCACACACTGGCGCCAACCTCCACCAGAGGCAATTCGGGGTTCAGTGTCTTGCCCAAGGACACTTCGACACATGGGCGGGCAAGGCGGGAGTCAAACCCGCTCACTTCTGATCAGGAGTCGACCGCCCTACCACTGCACCACGGCCGCAATGTATGGATAATCATGAATTCAAGACGTTGTTTTGATACCTTCATACATCTATGTGAATAATTACTGTATTTTCCAGACTATAAGTCACTCCGAAGTATAAGTCGTACTTTTATGAGAAGAGTCCAACATTTACTAACAAATTCAACAAGCCCGACGTAACATTGCATTTGACACTGAATGCAATTCATGCGTCAAATTTGAGTCCAATGCCTCTTTCGACGTGCGTCAAATTTAAAGATCAATACTTTGTCCAAAAATGTGTTCATAAACTGGACGCTCCCATTGCATGTGGAGTAGGTATCATTTAGCCTCATCTCTACTTGATGGAGGCTTTGGCTGGATATCTTTCGTAAAATACAAAGAAGATACAGATCATGTTGAGAGGGTAAGTTATTTATTTTGAACGTCACTTCTTCTTCTGTGTTTCTGACAGCAGTAAATACTGACACACAAACCTACAGTACCCTCTAGTGTTTGTTAGTGGGAAACAACCACTAAAAGGCAACCGCGTGTTAGTGGGAACATAACGAATGAGGCAATTTATGTCTTGGGGGAAAAAAAAAAAAAAAAAATATATCACAAGTAAGTCGCTCCTGAGTATAAGTCGCACCCCTGGCCAATCTATGAAAAAAAAGTGACTTTCAGTCCAAAAAAATACGGTACTTTGAAAAAAATGTCTATATACAATGTAGTTAAAAAGGGAGTTGGAATTAAAAATATCGTTCTTCTACCCACACCTTTTTCACCACTCCATCACTTTCTGTGTGTAAAGAACAGGCTGATGGATCCATGTGCAGAAGGTTTTATTGTGAGTGAAGGGGAAATCCGCAAAGTGCGGGCAGCAGGGCAGATGAAAGGAACGGGGACAGGTATCCAGCTGGGATCGGGGTTTTGCTGAGCGTAAACAGAGATATATTAGGCATGAATGCATAAGACTTCGCACTGAGCTTGGTTGAGAGTACATATAAATAGAGACTGGGTGATTGCAGATGAGAGACAGGTGTGTGAGGGCTGACTGAACCAGCTGGGTGACATCCGGGTATGAGAGCAAGGGCAGATGGGAAACGTAGTAAAATGACCAGGAAATAGTCAATATTGAGGGGACAATTCCTGTTGATGACCAGAGGGGGAGATAGGGGACCGATTCCTGACACTGTGTATCATGGTTATTTAATTGTTCTTTGTGTTTAATCATTAAAGTGCTGTAAAAAAAAGAAATCAAATCAAAGAAAATAGCCTACTCAACAGGGAAAGATGTGATTTAAAGCAGGATAACCATAAAAGAGGTAATTCAAGCAAAAGTATGATATTAAATTTTAAAGTAAAAAGGTTGCATTACCTGTGTTGCTAGTGTGAATACTTTTGCTGAAAGTAGTCACTAAAGATGCTGAAGCTTTTTGCTGAAAATGGCAAAGATATTTACTTTAATTGCTGCAGGGATTTATTTACAGTACAAAAGCTATTTGCATAATGGTAAATTTTTTGAAAGACTGGAAACTTTCACACGCTGAAGTTACCTACATTTCTGAAACAAATTGTAGTAAAATTGCTTAAAATTCCCTGATACATGCCAATTTTGTAAAAATATTTAGTGTGTTGCTAAAATATGAGTCAAACTCCAAACTAGCCTAAAAAAACCGTAGTAGGCAAGGCAAGGCAAGTTTATTTGTAGCACATTTCATGTACAGAGACAATTCAAAGTGCTTTACATAAAACATTAAAAGAAACAATCAAAAGAAATAGTAAAAATGTGATCATTAAAATAAAATGTAAAGAAAGTAAAAAGATTTTAATTTAAAACAAGCATAGATAAACAGTGCAGACGTAAACTTTTGAATACATATTAATCAAATGCAGCTGAGAACAGGTGAGTCTTTAACCTGGATTTAAATACACTGAGTTTTTCTGCAGATCTAAGGTTTTCTGGAAGTCTATTCCAGATCTGTGGTGCATAGAAGCTGAATGCAGCTACTCCATGTTTAGTTCTGACTCTAGGAACTGATAAAAGTAGCAGTAGACAAATAAGCCAAAAAACTAGCTCATTGCTTAAATACTAGCTGAACTCCAAAATAGCCTAAGATTCCTCAGTAAACTAAAGAAGTCAGAAACGTTAGCATGTTGCTAAAATAGAAGATGAACTCTAAAGTAGCCTAAAAATCATCACTTGTTAACAATTTAGCCAAAACAGCTACCATAATGCTAAAAATGAGCTAAATTACAATTTTTTATTAAAAAAAACCTCACTAGATGCCAAATTAGCTAATAAAGCTTGACCATTGCTTAAACGCTAGTTAAACTCCAAAATAGCCTAAAAGTTCTCAGTCAACTAAATTAGTCAAAAACTTTAGTATGTTGCTAAAATATTAGGTAAATTCCCATTTTTTTTAAACTACTATTAAAGATATAAACACACTCAAAGAAATGATCCATTGGATGGACTCAATTTAATTAAGGGCAGGTTTTCCATCCAAAAAATATGTTATTTCCTATTGGGCATATTTTGCTCAATATTTCAAAAACTTTAAAATGTATGAATACAAATAATATAAGCAGTAATGTCCTGAACAAGCTGAACGTTTTGTTACCAAGATTGCTGACATCGCTGAAAGTGTGATTGAGATTTTATGTGCCGAAAAATGTACTGAAAAGAGCCGAAGAATCATTATTGTGTGAATGCTGACTAAGCAATCACACAATTACGTAAAAAACGCATCAGCTTCTTATTATTACGACAAAACCAGAAATCTAAGATTTTGTATTATTTGGATCTTTTGTACATCGTTTGATGAACATAAGAAAAAGATAAGTGCACACTTTTGAACAGACTGCAAAAAAAAGCATAAAAGTTAACATCTTAGGGTTCATCAAGCAGGTCCCATAGTATCTCCAAGACATACAAACCAATAAACAAATTTAGAGA
>NC_050518.1:28319038-28321827 GCF_002922805.2 Oryzias melastigma
TGATGACCTACTAAATTTGAGTAGAATGAATTAAATCTAAATGTGTCACCTTTAAGAGGGGCTTGAATCATTTTTTTGAGTGTATTTGGATCTTTTGTACATCGTTTGATGAACATAAGAAAAAGATAAGTGCACACTTTTGAACAGAAAAGCATAAAAGTTAACATCTTAGGGTTCATCAAGCAGGTCCCATAGTATCTCCAAGACATACAAACCAATAAACAAATTTAGAGATACTGAGGTCTTTCTTGGTCTTCCGTCACATTCAGAAGTAATTCAAGACAAAATGCATTTTGCCTTTCAAGCTCTAAATTGTTGCCTAAATCATCATTTCTATATAAGCCAATATTCTGAGAAACATCTCGTGTTTTTTTGCTCCAGTGTAACATATCTATTTTCTGGACCTACATGCTCCGTTACCATAGAAACTGGCTTGTTGTACATTTAACAATTCTCATCCTGAAAAATAAAGATCGAATAAGCAGAACAAAAAAATGGCTTGGCAGTGATAAGAGTCAAACTAGCTAGCTAATGGGGGAAAGTTTTGCCTCATTGAAGTAATAGTAGTATAGTTATATCTGGCTGTAACTGAAACCAATGAAACCAAGAACACAACAAAGTCGAGATTATGAATACATTTACATCTTTCCAATCCGTTTTTGCACTTTATCATGAATATTACATTTATCATATTAAAAACTTCTGTGTATGTATACACATGTATGTATGTATATGACAATATGTGTATTTTGATTAGAAATACTTAGTTCATCCTACAAGAGGAAGTTTGATTGGTTTGTACCAGTTGTACATAATTGACATGATGTGCATAAAAGACAGAACTACTGAAGACCAAAGCCGTTTTTGTGTTTTGATTTTAGATAGAGAGGAAGTGGAAAATACATCTGGAGACAGTGGTGGTAAAAAAAACAATTGAGTCACAGTAGAGTGAGTGTGGAAAAAAAACGAAAAATCAAAGCAAAGTTAAATACAAAACAGGTACATGTGAGATGGGATGATAGGTGGAACAATTAATCAATCAGCTGATGAATCGGTTTATGATCTAACCAGATTGTTTTAAATGTAATGGATTGATTATATTGATCTTGAAAAATACCATTTGGATTAAGACATTGTCAGTTTATTTTACTATGATGTGGAAACAACCAAGCATTTTTTTAAAGGTTGACATGTTATTTTCAGATTCTAATTAACTCACTCCACTTCTCTCAAATTCCTTGTTTTGTCTTCGATTATCTCTAAACCTAATGGTCTATTATTCCTGATTCCTTAGATCAGGAATGGGCAACAGGCCTCGAGGGCTCCTGTGTCTGCATGATTTCCAGATATCCAAGCCCTACTCATGAATGATTACCTGGTTCTGGTGTGTCCAGCCAATTAGAACATGCTGGAGCAGGGTATGATGGAAAACATGCAGGAATAAGGCCCTCGAGGCCTGGAGTTGCCGATCCCTGCCCTAGATAGAAAGAAGGAAATCTTGACAGGAGTAAAATGTGAAGGCAAAAAT
Source organism: Oryzias melastigma (assembly GCF_002922805.2). NCBI lineage: Eukaryota > Metazoa > Chordata > Actinopteri > Beloniformes > Adrianichthyidae > Oryzias > Oryzias melastigma. The sequence continues at coordinate 28,320,567 of NC_050518.1, forward strand.
AAAAAACAACTGGACCAAAGCACAACACAAAGACATTATTTGCAGATGCACAATGAAGGCCCTGGAAACTAGATAAGTCTAGGATACAAACTAGGTAGAGGCCGGGACCAACCACATCATGTAGGAGTGGCTCTGAGCGAGCAGCAAGGGTGAACATGGACCATCTTTGCTAAGTTTCTGGAAAAGCACCCAGGAACAAATGTACCATATAAGGTTTGAAAGCTCCAAGGAGACGCCTCCAAAGGTCAAAGAACGACTGATGAGTCCAGTTTCTGTGGGACTTTCAGAAACAAACCAAGAAGATGCTGATGGATCACCAATCAGACTTTCAGAGACAAACAGAGGATGTAGCAACCCAAGTGATAGAAACCTCCGGTGATGGGAAAAAAAGCTGAAGGGTAAAGTAAAACAAGTTCCTGCTGTATTTATCATGAACCCCAGCTTAGATGAATGACTCCAGAAGAATCAGGAACATCCCATCTCAGTCAAGAAGAACGGAGTTCTAAGACACTTCAGGACCCATCAGACTTCCAGGTCTCTGAAATCACAAGTGACTGACTGCAAGGACAAGTAAAGGATTTCAGTTTATATATGTACATTCATTTGATAGTGTTCAGTTTACCAGGGAGGGGTGGAATTGATCTTTGGGTCGGCGCATTCCAATATTAGAAAAATGTCATCTGTGGTGTCCTTATTTCACAAATCTATCTCATTTAGCAAAATAATTTAACTTCTTTTAGCCTCAAGCTTTGGCGGGAAGAAAATGTTTAATTACCCAGTGCAGGGAGATTAAATTGGCCAGTAAAACTTCTTAATGTGAAAAGTCATTTTCTAGTTGTGAGACATTTAATTGAAACATTTGATCACTGTGTTTGTGGGTAAAAACCTTGTTAAAGTCTTAGTCTTATGCACCCATTTGGAGATTTAACCAATACAGGTGCTGGAGGTTTGGGGGTTGGTCAAAGTTCAACTGGCTTAACTTCCGTGAGTGTTTTGTACGTAGACCCTAAAAACTGACTTAAAGTTGTGTATTGCAATGAGTGAATGCAAGAGTTTTGAACCCAAAACTGTTTAGAAGTGGTTGCTTTAATGTGGGTTTTCAATGCCGGTGTGAACAAAGCTTATTTTTATGGAAGTTACGTGCACTTATGGCATATGGGTGATGTCATATAGTGCTCTTATTCCACACTCTAGTTGATGGTAAAGTGGGAGTTCTGGCTCCTCACGGACTGAGCACAAATGCTGCACACACAAAGTTGTG
>NC_050518.1:28321845-28333033 GCF_002922805.2 Oryzias melastigma
GTGATTTTACTGTATTGTATTTTTGTGGGATAGTCTGTAGTTGCATTGCACTCTGGGTAGCAGGAAGTCCTGTTTTCTTGGAGAAGTGCTTCTAATGTTCAACTGCTCTCTGCTGTGTCCTAACATCTCATCAAAACCTCCAAAACCCAAGCTGTAAGTGTTCAATGATGAATTAGCTCTGAATATTGCATGCATTTATAAAGTCTGTTTAAGTTATTTTTTCTGTACGTGTTTGTTTTCAAAAAACAGACCTAGCACATGCATTTCGCTAGCTGGTTGCTGCACATGTGCATAACAATGAACATGTTAACGGTCTAATTAGCATGTAAATGTATTGTTTTCATCAGTAATACATTCTACAACTTATAGATATTTTAGTTACATTTAAAAGCATTGTTTCTATGCTGTTTCCCTAATTTATTTACATTTTTCAGTGCCTGTGTTTTTTTTGGTTTGTTTGTGTTTCATGTATTTCAGTTTCTCGTCCATTTTCAAGCCACAATGTCCTTTGTAAGCTGTCTTAAGGAGACATGAATAAAGGAGCTCGCATCATGGCTTTTGAAACGAGTTTAGCTTGCTGTTCATCTGCGTTGTTAACATGCTAGCAGTATTCATCACGTGTATTCATCAGTACACTGTACAGCACACCTGCGTTTCACCTACTTCACCCTTATCAGTGAAGTGTTCTTCTCCACTGTTGCCTGCAGCATGCCCTTAAAATATGTGCATGGACATTTTCTCTACAGGCTTACAAAACACACTTCAAACATAATATTTCTTGCGGGTCACCTTCACAATACAGGTTGCACTGTAGTTTGCCCATTTTTTTGCCCTAATTCACCCAAAAAAACAGTTATGACTAAGCTCCCCCCAAAAAAGAAAACACAGGCAAATGGGCCCCTCTCTCTGCTGGGCTTTTAACAATCTATCCTGTTTCATACATAATAAATACGATAAAAATAATTAAAGAGTCTGCTTACACGCCTACAAAAATCTGATTATTAGAACTAATCAGATTTATGCAAACTGATCATGTAAATGCAATCATCATAAATTCCTGGTCTGGATGGGAGTCTAATAACCTGTTTTATTTTGGAGACCTGATGATTTCACTTTAAACTTCCTGTCACTTTCGAAACCCCTCCTGGACTGTTCTGTGTAAGCACGGCAGAGGTACGCTCCTACACAAATGAGCCAATATGTCTGCAAAATAAACAATCCTCTGCTGCTGATCTCTGAATCCACTACAGGGAACAAAAACATTTTCCTTCCCAGCTTTTCTTTGGATCTTGATTACTTATTAAGGTGACTTCCAACCCCTGCATTTAGATTATAATGAAAATGTAAACAGTATATCAGATAAAAGTGGACATGTGCTTGCATTTTTCAGGGGAAATATGAACTAATGTGTCTCATAATTGGGTAACAAACATTATCAGATGATGGCTGTCAAATTGTCATGTTTACATAATGCTTGAAAAATCCAATAACTCAAGGAATCTGATTATGATTGGGTATTTAGTGAACATGCAGACGGGCTTAATGCTCATTATTGGAACATTAACATTTCTTTAACAGGTTTGTAATGGAAAAAAAAAAAATAAGATCAACACTTCAGATACATTGTGGGAGAAATTCTCCATAGAGACAAATATGTCTACATTGTGAGCAAGGCTGTACTTTCTAATATTGCGACTTGAAGTTCTATTATAAGTTGAAATCTTTGAACTCTATAAAGATTTACGTCTCCTCTGGACCAAAGCCCAGTTTGAGACAGACCAGCTGAAATGAGGAATTCTCTTTATGGACCAAGCAGCAGCGCCTACAGGAGCAAAGAAAAACTCTACAGAGCTTGTTAGTTGCAATCCAGTCAAAGTATGGAGGTATGGAGGTGCAGCAGTGCCCCTGAAGTGGAAAGGCTGGTGCCATGAAAAATTAAAGATCTATCCTTGAAGATTTGGGTTTTACTGTGTTGATACCTGATATTATCTGCAGTGATGTCAATGATAAAACTGTGGTTCAAAAACAGAAGCTTAAAATTAGGATATTATTGAATGAACCAAAGCAAAGCTAAAGTTCAGAAGATGCTGCGTGTTTAATCTCTGACAAAAGTGGAAGCAATGCAAATGCAGTGTGGATGTCTGAATTTTTAAGATCCATTCTCCACATGTAAACAAGTCAAACATGCGCACCTTAAAGACAGCAGCACTTATATCTGCCAAAGATCAGAGCCAAGCAAAAAAGAATAAATCTCTCCCGGCAGCTTTCACTCCAAAGAATATAGAGCAGCGTAGACAAGGCCATATCATATTCCTCTGAAGTACACAACTGTAGTAAAAAAAACCCTAAAGATCTTTTTAAGAGAGTAAGGTCTTCTCATCCTTATTGACAAAACAGTAGAATTATTCTTAAAATACAAAAACATGAGGGTGGTAGTGTAATGGTACCTTGATGATATTTTTAGGATTTAGTCCGCTTAGTCACAAATGACCTTTAAAAAAAATAACAACAAGAATGTTGAACAATCCTGAACTTTTGCAGCTTTTCAGACACCTGCTATTTAACTTGTCTTACACATACTCAGTGGAGACTTTTATTTATGGTTTCTCCAAGAAATTAGATGGTTTTTTGAAAGCAAACAACTATCAGTTTATTTTTTCATGTCAGCTTCAAAAATTGCTCACCTGAACACAATGAGCTTTGATCATATACCAAAACTTCTGCTTGTTACATAAATTGTTTCTTTGTCTTTAGGTAAAGATAGTTAAGGAGAAAAGTCTCTGTCAGAGAAGCTTGGAGACAATAACTTCAAAACAGTGGAAGCCTTCACTCATTTTGGCAATGAAGTGAACCAACAGAGAGGAACAAACATGGATGTAAAAATCTGCATTGGAGAGGTGGGGTGGCCTTCACTACCCTCAAGACCACCTCATCAAAACACACTCCAAGATTAACCAGATCAACTCAAACATCAAGTCTGTCCTGCTGTATGGAGCTGAAACATGGACACCAACAAACACCACTGTCAAGAGATTCCAGACTTTCATCAATTCCTATCCAAGACAAATCCTCAACATCCACTGGCCAGCCACCATCAGTTCTGGCAAAGAATGGACCAGTGGAGGACGAGACCAGAAGGAGAAGATGGGATCGGCCACACCCAGAGGAGATCAATATCCAGCCCATCGCCCGTCAGGTCTGGAATCCACAGAGTCAGAGAGAAAACAAGGAAGACCAAGGAACACATGGAGAAGAGACCTGATGACAAGCAGACCAATCTGACCTGGAAGGATCTGGAAAGGACTGTCCAGGTGAGAGGGTGAACAGTAGGCCTACGCCCAACCAGGGACGCAAGGATTAACGAACAGACTAACAAAAGTTTCTGTTGGTAAGTGAGATGCAAAACAGTTAAAAGTGAATTTCTAGATACAATCTGTATTTTTACTTTTTGATTAGAGAAGGTAAACTCCTAATATAAAACACCTGAACACTTGTGGTCCTTTGTTATTGGTCATTGTGTGAATGCTTTACATCAGGGGGCCAAAATCCAAAACCCTCCTTAGGATAAACAGGATAAACATTTATTGAACCCTCTACAACTACATGTTGAAAACTTTAAAAGCGTAACTTTTTACGTGGACTGAACCGGTACCCTGGCCCGGTACCGTAACCCTATCCCTAGCCTGGTCCATGTCTGAGACCTGCACCGACCCACATCGGTATCCGGATTGTTCAGGTTAGGGCTAGGATGCAGTCCACGTCCCGGTACCGGTTTGTAGCCAGGAGCTTGGGAACTCCTGATTTAATTGGAACAGTCAGCAAGTCAAAGAACGACGAGTTGGGGACCCCCAAGACATATATTTTTGTCCCGGAGGGTCCTTAGCCATGCGTCAAAATATGACGACTTGGGAATGAAAATGTGTTGCAATATGTTACCAACACAAGACAACATAGGGCTGTTAAAATGCAACGTTTTGCAAATAGCTTTTGCATTTCCAGCAATTGAAATAAATTGTGTCACCATTTTCAGCATAAACTTCAGCATGTTCAGTGACTACTTTCAGCAGAAAGCATTCACACTAGCATTATTGCAGGTAATGTAAATTTGCTAGTTTGTTTTGTTTTATTATTTTTAGCAACTTTATAATCTAACTTTTGCTTGTGTTAGCATGTTTTTATACATTAATAACTGCTTTTTTTTGTATTTTAATAGAAATCTAGCTAAATAAATGAAAAGTTTAATTTGAATGACAAATAGGGAACTGACTGATTAAAAAAGTCCAAAATAATAAAGCATTTCGTGCAGCTTCAAAAACTCCAATGTCTGCTGGATATGAAAAGTTTTCTTCAGGCCAATTTGGGCTTCAGTGAAAACATGTTTGACATGAAAGTGAAAATATAACATGACGTAGAGCGAGTCTAATGAGAACCGGAAAAAACATTCCGACAGGAGCAGATTTAACCCCGATGGTATCAGTGACATAAAGCCTCATTTACAGAGCTGTAAAGGTTTTCTAGCAGCACCCTTAAGGACTTGTACAGATAACCTTCTTCACAACAGGAGGCCTTCCTTCTGAACCCCTTTCAAGTTTAAGAACGCATAGTTTTAATCAACATTTCAAAGGGGAAATTTGTCATGAAAGCTGAGACAAAATCCTTTGATGTAAATACAGAAATCGTTCTGTCATCATTTCATTAATATTTGACTCTTTTAATGAGGATTCTTTTAATGTCATTTATTGAGGAGCTTACATTTCTAATCAGTTTATGTGCCTTCTCTAACTAGACATGTTTTTTAAGTTTGTAGGACTCTGACAACCGGAACAGGACCAGACAGACCAACAGGCAAATCCTCATTAGGAGGTTTGATACCAATTAAACGGCGTACCAGCTGAGCTTTTTCTCAACTACATTCTGACACTAATTTACTTGACTTATTAAATCTACCAACTGGGGTTCCTTTAGTCTTTAAGTAAATGTGTTCAATGTGAAACCAAAAAGCAGGAGATTTTTATAGACGATCTGTCCACAGGAACATTTTCCTTCAACTAACTTTTAAAAACTTGAAGGAAAATGGTGATAAAACACAAAAACCAGACAATTTTTGTTGGACATTTTTTCACTCAATTTATTTTAAGCTCTGCATTTAGTTTCCTTTTTGTTTTTCACTTCCATCCTGCTCCTACCTCTGTCTTTATTGTTCTTACGTTTGTGCCCTAAATCCTTTGAGTTCGGAAGTTTCTCAGAAAAGTTTCTCCTACATAAACCTCTTCATTTTGTTTTGGTCTAAGCTTCAATCCGTCCACCATCAATGACAGAAGCAGCACCATGTGCAGACTCAGTTCAAGCTGCCACTTTCACACTTTTACTTTCAGAGACAACAGTATTTAGTGTCACAAATGTTGTCTGTAAGGGACTATAAACAGGAAAAAAAGTCAAACTTCACTGAAACTTCAATATTTGTTTCTCTATAAATTGAGACGTAACTTAGTAAACTGCAACTTAACTCAAATGTATCTGAAAACCCAAATCCTGACAATAAAGGATTAAGTTAACCTAAATTAACTGGGGAAAATGATCCCCTTAACAACTTGAGGGAGGTTGTGGAAATGGAATGTACCATTGCTGTGTGTGGTAAGTGTATTGTGAAGTTTTTGTATGGCTAGGTGTGAGTACTGGCTCCTTACTGACCAAGCACAAGTGCTGGACGCACGGGGTGTGCAAGTAATACACAAGTGCCTGTAGGATGTTGACACAAACTACACTCTAATCTCTTAACTTCAAACAGTCAACCTGCACACGCTCACCACTTGAAAAGCACTACTGGACTCAGTTTGTTGTTCTTTTTCAAGTTCTTTGATTTTGTGGTTTCTAGTTTCAGTAATGAAAAAATCTTGGTTTTACTTTTTGGTTCTAGTTTTGTTGAAGCTTCAAGTCAGTCTCCTCTATGGGGTGGCTGTAAATCTTAACATTTTATTATTGGTGTTAAAATTTAACATTTTAGCATCAATATTTTTGGATATTTAGCATGTTATACGAGGAAAAAAAACGGTCTTATTTTTCAAATGCATGTTTTCACTTTTCAAATTAATGTATTTATGAATGTTACATTTACTAACTAAATATTTAGTTAGCAAGCCAAATTTTAGGCTACATTTTATTATATATTTTGCCTACAAACTAAATATTTAATGCTATGAAATTAAATATTTAGTTTGCATATAAAATATCTTGATCTGATCTAAATATTTGATTAAAAGCTAAATATTTAGTACAAAATATTTATATATTTAGTTAAAAATTCAATATTTAGTTTTTAGCTTTCCATTTAATTTTTTTTATTAAAAAATAGTATTTAACTATATCTTTAGATCCATCCTTAATATTTAGTGTGTAAGGTAAACATTTAATTTTTAAAATAAATATTCAGATTAAAACTACATATTTGGCTTGCTAACCAAATATTTAGTTTGTAAATGTAACATTTATAAATACATCAATTTAAAAGGTGAAAATGTGCATTTGAAAAACAAGACCAGTTTTTTTCTCCTAAAACATGCTACATGTCCAAAAATACTGATGTTAAACGTTTACTTTGCAGATTTACACATGACACCCCATACTCCTGTACTCAGGTTCTCCATCATCACGGACCCTGAAAAAAAGAAGGATTTCTGTTAAAATGATTCACATCTCTCAAAATCTCAAAGTCCAACACCCACTGTTGGCATTTTTCTGCGACACATACCAACCGTGCACACAGGAAAACACTCACTGTCACTCTCAGTGGCCCACACACAAGCTGTGAGTGTGTGCATGTGCGAAAGTGGGCGAATAAAGGAATGCTGTTTGTTTTCCTGTGATGCGAGGACTGAAGTGAGTTTGTTTAGTGGCGCGCTGATTTTACAGTAATATCGGGGTTGTCACAGAGCCAGCAGGCAGCCTGGTTTTACCCGCAGTGGGAGGTTGCACCATCATTGCCATTATACCAGCCTCAGCCTCACACTGAGAAATATGCCAGCCGGGAAAAGGCGCGCTCATCTCTTAATGTTTCGTTGGTCTGATCGGACCTCGGGCTTCTTGTAAACAACACACCATGGTTCTGTTTAATTGCTATGTTGAGCGGCTGGAAAAAAAAACACTTAACATGCACTTAACCTTGAAGAGCTGGTCAGCTCGTACATGTGTGTTAACCAGCAAATTAAATAAAGCACTTTTACTTTGTGGGTCTGCAGAAATGTTGGGTTTCATTTAAGTAGTTTCAGTCTTTTTACATATTTTGACACTTGGAACTAAAGTGGATTCAGGTGCGGGCTGAAAAGGTCTGAAAGAAATGAGGGACTGTAGTTTGGATGATCCAGCTGATAAAGATCAGCAGGAAACAGCGATGACTCCCACTTTAACAGTTCTTTCGTGTTTTTTTTTTTTTTTTTTTTGTGCTGTCAATCAATTAAAAAAAATAATCAAATTAACCACACTTTTGAATTGTGATTAATCACAATTAAGTAGGATAAGCGGTCATATTGGAGGTGAACTTTCTCTCTGAACTGATGCTTTATTTAATCTATCATGATGATCAGCTTTTATATCGCTTTCCTTTGCCGCTTCAGTCAAGATCGCTTGCGGCTCCGCGACGCGTTGTCATGTTACCACGACAATGAACCACATTACCCATCAAATAGTCCTCTTTTGTGAAAAATGATCAAATAACAAGAATAAAGAAATAAAAATCAATAGAACATCATTTCTTTGTCAGTGACAAAGTATTATAATACTTAATAGTTAATAATGTTAATTAGCAAAAAATGAATTAAGGCATTAATTTTTTGTCATCAATCACCTGCCTTAACGCATTAACATGGACGACCCTTGCTTTTTTTCCTTTCTACATAAAGTTATCTCATACTTACTAAGAAAATATAATCTCAAGTTTATGTAATTTTAGACATCCCTTTAAAAACAGTTTAATAAAAGCATTTAGATCTGGCCTTTATGGAAGAGTGGCAAGAAGAAAGCCATTTCTTAAAGACATCCATAAAAAGAGTTGTTTAAAGTTGCCACAAGCGACCTGGGAGACACCAAACATGTGGAAGAAGGGGCTCTGGTCAGATGAAACCAAAGCCCAACTTTTTGGCAACAATACAAAACATTATGTTAGGTGTAAAAGCAACACAGCTCATCACATACAAACATGGTGGTGGCAGCATCATGGTTTGGATCTGCTTTTCTTCAGCAGGAACAGGGAAGATGGTTAAAATTGATGGGAAGATGGATGGAGCCAAATACAGGAGCATTCTGGAAGAAAACCTGATGGAGTCGGCAAAAGACCTGAGGCTGGGACGGAGATTTGTCTTCCAACAAGACAACCATCCAAAATCTACAATGGAGTGGTCAGAAAATAAACATATCCAGGTGTTAGAGTGGCCAAGTCAAAGTCCAGACCTGAATCAAATCAAGAATCTGCAGAAAGAGATAAAAGCTGCTGCTCACAAATGCTCTCCATCCAACCTCACTAAGCTCCAGCTGTTTTGCAAGGAGGAATGAGCAACAATTTCACTTAATGATTGTGTCCCACTTGTTGATTCTTCACAAAAAAATAGTTTTATGTCTTTATGTTTTAAACCTGAAATGTGGCAAAAAGTTGAACAGTTCAAGGGGGCCAAATACTTTTGCAAGGCACTGTATACACACACACGTCTGTACATGTGGATTGATTTTTGTGGAGTATTTTTCTTTTTTTTTTCCTTTTTTGTTCTGCATTACAGCAGAATCAAAGCCCTAATTGTAGTTGTGTAAAGGAGTGAGAGCCTGAGGACTACCAGGTTTAAGAAAAAAACAGAAAAGAATCCCGTAATCACTTTTTTTTCCTATTTGTTCATATTCAAAATTGAAATTTCAGAGGTGATTGTGATCTCCAAATTAAAAATACATTTTCCATAGATTTACCAAAACCTACCAGAGACTGGAACACTTGTTTACCAGCAGTCCTTTTTTTCTTCCCTGCTTTAACCAGAATGTTTAAAACTTGGTCCTTTGCATGTTACAAGGACCACTGTTGTTACTGATGGCTGCATGCTTAGTTTGCATGTGATTTATCAGGCAGAATGTCTCACCACTGTCAGCTAAAATGGATCAGGCAGCTAGCAGGTATTTAATTATGCATTCACCAAGGACCTATTTTTTATATTAAAATAAAACAGGGGAAAAAAAAATTCCGCTTTAATAATCCAAGTATTCACATTTATTGAACCCATTACATTAATTTAAGTAAGATCTGTCTGTAAAACAACTGATTTAACCAACAATCTCGCTTTCACAACATGTTTATGAGAAAATAACTCGGACATAAAATTGCTTTTAAAAAGGAAATGTGCATCGTTTGTGAGGAAATACTAATATTCTATCGCATCATTACGAGGTTGTGCTGCATGTTGTGCAATACAGAGTTTAAACAGCAGGAATCTGTCAAAAAATAAGAAATGTAAATATTTCAAAGAAACAATACAAAAAGGAGGCTACTGAAGTTTTACACCTTTAGGGACTCTTTAATGTTTATGTTTGCTAAGTGAATAAAAGTATTTCCTGAAATTATTATTTCATTATTATTATTATTATTTTGCATTCATACATGCACACACAGTCAAATTTTGCGTTTTTGTTGGGTGATTTTGCTCTGAAAAACATTTTTGATACAAATCTGTGCAGAATTTTTACTGTTGAAATGAACAAACATTAGGTTTTTAAAGTTATTTTTGTGCCTCTGTATTGCAAACAAATTCACAGTTGTGAGAACAAAATTTCCTAAATTGCAAACAAAATGTAGACTTTTAAGAATAAAACTTCATAATTTGCAAATGAAAATATTAAATATTTGCATTCATTTTTTTTGCTTTCAAAAAATGTTAAACATAAAAGCTTTCAGAAATGTTGTGTCTCATCTCACTTTCTCCCTACACTTGATTTTGTGTTCATAAGTTTCAGTTTAGCGCATCACATGTGCCTCACTAAACTGCTAATCACATAGTGATTGGTCTAGATCAGGGGTCACCCACCTAATGACTGCAGGCAATGATAGATTTTTTACAAAATCAAGAGTAAACGAGCCGATTCAGCACTTGAGTCTCTGTAGCGGACACCATGGATAAATATTGAGATTTGATTGGATAGAATCTAGACCACATGCGTCAAGTCCGGGTAATTCTGTCCGGCCCTCCAGATCATTTTACTTTATTGTTATGAAAGGCCCGATGTTATGTTGCGATTATTTCTAACTTGTATAATTTTGACAAAATATATTTTTATGGAGAGTAAAATATTGAAAGTTTTTTTTAAGGTCAAAGTTGATTTATTAAAAAATAATATTCCTGCCTTTTTATTCATTCTTTCTTTCTTTCATGAAGCATCAGGATCATCAGAAACATGAAATCCAAAACAGAATAACTATTGAATGAATTCATAATTATGTTAAAAAGTTTCAGTTTTAAAGTTTGAAAAACTGGTATTCTGCTTGCTTTTTGGACTATTTTGGCATTTAATAAGATGTTTTTTAGGTTATCTTGGAGTTTAGCAAATATTTCAGCTACATGCTAGCTGTTTTGGCTAATTAAGCTTTTTTAGGCTGTTTTGAAGCTAGGCTAATATTTACCCCCTAGTTGTTTAGGGTAATTTAGGCTTTTTTTCAGTTTTTAGGCTAATTTGGCATTTGGCTAACATTTTAGCATGCTTTTAGCTTCAGTGTCCTCAACTTTCAGCTTTAGCATTTTTAGCTATTAATTTCAGCTATCAGCACTAGCATTTTCATTGGCCACATTCAGCTGACAGCATTCACACTAGCATTATTGCAGGTAATGTTTACATTTTTAAAGTTTTAAAAATTTAGTTTTAGTGTTTTCAACAAATGTTTATCCTTGTCGGTCCGTGACCTAAGGTGTGGTTTGGATTTTGGCTCCTTGTGTGCAGTTTGTTACCCCTGATCTAGACCAATCAGCAGGCTTGTTTTGTTTGGTGGCGCAAATGTCAAATTAAACTGAAACTTATGATCGCAAAATCAAAGATAGGAAAAAGACAAAATGACAGCCAATGCATCTGAATGATAAAAAATATATATTAGAGCTGTCAGGCGATTAAAATTTTTAATCGCGATTAATCGCATTGTCCAGAGTTAACTCACGATTAATCGCAAATTTAC
>NC_050518.1:28333094-28355808 GCF_002922805.2 Oryzias melastigma
GTTTTAAAATTGGAATTTGCTAATTTTGAAGTTTAATTCTTGAAACTACATTTCGTTTGCAATTTAGGACATTTTGATCTCAAAAGTGTGACTTTTGTTCACATCACGGTGGCACAAAAATCCCTCCATACAGGATGACAGATTGTCAGTTTTGTTTGGAGTGAGGGATTGTGCGATTAAAATAGATGAATTAAATTAATTAGTGACAGGTCGCAATTAATTAATAACCGCACGACAGCACTGACTAATATATAATTCAATTTTTTTACAAAATCCCATATATTGCTTAAATTCTGAAAAATACGTTACGTTTGGGATCGAATAGACATCGTGTTCCTGGTGGGCGTTAAAGGTTCGTCTTTATCATACTGCAGCCTCTGTGCTCTGATTTTAACCCTATTTAAAAGTTGATGAATTCAAACCTGCAGATCCTGTTTGATCTCCCATCATATTCAGATGGGGGGGGCATGGAGATTTTCAAACATTTAACTTTTTTGCCCTAAAAAGTATCTTTGAGAAAAGCTCATTTGAAGGACTGAGCTGTGCAGCTACCTGCTGAGAAAGTCTTTGCTCAAAGTTTTCAGGAGCAGCGAGCAGAAGGGAGTCAAAGAGGAGCACAGAGAGGAGAAGCAGAGCCTGACAGAACACAGGAGGCTGCTGGGGTTGGTCATTAATAGTCAACCAGGATGTATCGCTGGGGGATTGCAGACTATGGAGGCAGCTTGATAATTCAATCTGTCAAGAGCACGCAACAAGCTTTGCCAATTAACTGGAGAGAAGGAAGATCTGACCCCAACAGCCCCCCTCCCCCTCCCTGCAACCCTTAAATCAACATCTGCAGAGCTGAGTGTTTAGAGCATTATGTGAGGATTGGTGTCCATTAGCTCACTCGTCTTTGTTTGCTGTAGTTCTTTTTAGCTGATGGATATGTTCTGTTTTCAGGTCTCACCTGGTTTCATTTGCTGATTATCCACAGCTTGTTTCTTGTTAATCAGAAAGCCTCGGTTCATCTCAGAGTTGGGCTTGTAGACCATTTTTGTCTGCTCACCTGTTTGTCAGCCCTTTTGTCTCAGCTTGTTTGTCCCATTAGGGCGAAGCAGCGCCACAGGTTGCAGGACAGCGCCTCGATGCATCGTCGGCGAGACCAAGCTGCTGCAGGAGGGGGCGGGGAAAGGCGCCTGAGATGAGGGCGAACGAGACTGTACGAGAACAAGGAGTTGGGGGTTGTCCTTAACATTCGGTTGGATTTTAATATGCCACTCCCCCTAGTATGATCTGTGATGTTATGTCTTTTATATTATTTTTAACATCTGTTAGAGTGAAACAGATAAGAAATAGCTGCTGGATGAATTTCATGAGCACTGTCCCAACTAAAGAAATAAAATAGGAATTGAAGTTAATTTTAAAGGCAGCAATATCACACATACGGTAACCACAGATGATTTGACATCTAGTTTATTTTTTCTTCAGTGATTCACTACCTTCCAGAAAGATTAAAAAAAAAATACACCAATTTCCTTCATTTACCGCCAGTTATTCCTGATCATCGTCACGTTCAGCCTGTGGAGTTCCTATTTTCTGGCTGCGCTGGCTTAGGTAGGTGCCTTGAACCCGCCCTTTTCTTACGATAGGCTACTTCGTGACGGCGCACATTTGAGGTCGGTGACAGAAACTACCCAGCATACACCGCGCTGCGGGCAATCTGCGCTGCGTCCGCCTTGGTCATCTCAAACACGCTTAGTGTCTCTACAGTTCCCACCCGACACACCCAATCTCTCACATGTGCACACAAATAAAGTCCTCGCATTTCACCGCACAGATATAGTCCATTTTATTATTTAAGCTAAAGATGTGCACTTGATTCAAAACAGAATCATACTCACTGTCAAGCTTTTCTTACAAGTGCATTGCACATCAGTAAATTGTTGTTTTTTTTCTTTTTCATATGCAAAATTTTTTTACGTTTTCAGCTTACTTTTGTCTAACATCCTATATAAAATCCTATATCAAATATTTCTAATAGTTGGTTTGTGTTTTAGACTTTCTTGAATTGCATTTGCGAGGCAAAGGTAGAGATTTGTTTGAGTAAAAATAAGTGAGTAGCCAGTGGGAGGGGCTAAACCTTATTTAACAGGAAGTTTTTTTCCAGTTCCAGAAAGAGGCCGTCTCGGTTACATTGGTGGTGAGGTCTTTCTTTCAGTAGTAAACAAAATCTAAACATCACTGTTTTGTTCCCCACAGTTTTTCTGTGTTCAAAGTTTTGAACACTTTAAGTTCTAAAGCATTTACGTGCAACGCCGTTATGAAAAGCGTCTTTTTTCCGTTTGATTCACAGTGATTTTATAATTTCTTTACTGTGCAGCTGCATATCAGCATAAGACTGCTTTTCTCTGCATCAGAATCCATTAGAATTACGTTAATTACGAACATTCTTGAAGAGTCACCGGAATCAAAAGATTGTAAACATTGGAGCTAAAGATCTGGTGTTAGAGAACATTTGTTTTCCTGAATGAGTAAATGAAACTTCAGTTGCATTTTTTTTAATACAAAAAAACTCCAAAAAATGAAAAAAAAAAAGAATAAAAATGAATACGTTTTACTTTTAAAATGGGAAGCATCATTAACACTTTATTTTATAGATTTGTTTACTTTTTGTGACAGTAGTATTGCACATTTATCTTCTTTTTAAATTGTTAATATAAACTTAAAATCCAGCAGTATTCTGCAATCCGTAGCAATAAATACATTGTTACTAAATTCTATTTTTGCTACATTCTACCATTTTTGTTAATATTTGTACTTGACTATTGGGAGCTGATCGCGAGTATCCGAGTACTTGGGTGCTCGTAACAGCCCTAGTCAAATCATAACATGAACATTTTCTGCGAGAAAGAGTTGAATAAAACTTCTGCAGACACGAGGAACTCTCCCTGACGGCTGTCATCAATGCTCCAGTGCAGGTGTTGTCACCAAGAATGGAGAAACCCTTAAGATGGCTGACAGCAATTAGTTTTTTACATGCAGAGAAGCAGGTTTGGACAGCTTTGGTGTCTTAGTAAATTAAATCATCTCAGATGACATTATAAGCACAAAAACGTAATAATGTAGTAAAAATATATTAGTCAGAATGAAGGTGAAAATGTATCCTTTTTTGTCCATTTTAGAATTAAAGCTAAACCCTGGTCTGGGTTCATCCATTTCTGTCGCTGCACCTTTTCCATCGCACGCCTCGCTGCTTCAGACCTTTCACCTCACTCTGGCGTTTTTCCTGCAGCTTTTAAAAATCACACCGAAGCTGCTAATTAAGACTTTAAAGGGATCCAAATAGATGCAGTGAGGAGGTGTGTGTGTGAGGGAGAAGCTCACATCTGTACACTTGATTTTTTTTTTTTCTCCACACGGACAGAGTGAGAACAGCGAGGAGAGCTCAGGTGAGGAAGGTCACGGCGCAGAATGAAAGGAAAGCGTCACGGTGAGCAGCACACCGTTAGCTCAGCTCAGCCGCTGACTGATTGACCCCTTTTGTTGAGAATCAGTTTCTGAAGAAGAAAAAAAATGGTTTCAAGAGAGTTCTCCCACATTTCATTTGACAAACCTCCAGAAACGCTAAGATGTTTTCATCTCAGGGGAGGCAGGTTGACTTGGTGTCTTAGCTGCTAATGTTATTTTTTTCAGAATAAAACCCATCAATCCATCAATCATTTCTTCAAAGGACAAAAGCGACAGTGTTCTGAAACCCAGCTTGGGTGACTCCTACGGCGAGGCATTTGGACTATCAAGTGAATGTTAAAAGGCTTTCAGTTTCATTAGAATTCTGAACGCCAGCTTTCCAATTAGAAGCAATCCGGCTCTGTCAGGTTCTACTGTAGCTGGTGAGCCTCATGCGGGTTTGCAGTATGTGTGTTTGCCTCAGTCTTTGTGTATTTAACGTTGCTGTTTGTCGCTCTTTTTCTGCCTATAAGCAAGTATCCAGCATGCATATCCGGTGGCTGTGAATTTCAGCACATAATCATATCCGTTTTGAAGACTGGCTTTGATAGCGCTCCACCAAAAGAAGAGTCTCCGAAGAATTATTCAGAGAAGTGAGCGCGGCTTTCATGGACTTGAACTTCCTGTGAAGCGGCGGGATGTAAATTCTGGCATCAAAGGCCGTGGAAACAGACTCGTCTTCTGACCATAAAGAAAAAGGCAGCTAGGTTTGCAGGAACTCTCAGAAGAACATCTTCAGACAAGACCAGAAAAATGGAGAATTTAGGTTTGGAAGGCCAGAGGTAGGAGATGAGTGAAAGAAGCAAGAGACTCAAGATTTGAAGGAAAATCCAACTTCCCTTCAAGAGTGGAGATGACTTTTTGGGGTTAGTGCAGAGGGGAATATTCTATCATTACACCTTTGAAAATATGCACATGCACTTTACTTATAGCCTGAAAAGTTGAAGCATATCTACTTTCAGGATTATAGATATACATGTAAAAAGAGGCAGTGTGTCCCATAAGGTTATTTTCCTTTTATATGGTTATGAAACAACCGTATCTGCTAGAGTCAAGTCTCTAACCTGAGCCTGAGGCGTCTGCTTCCTCACGGCGAACTGTCACGCCGCCGCCGCCGCGCTCACAATGTTTGATCGTGAAAGTTTTATGGCATGTTTGCTTTTGCAACGAGCTACACATCTTGTGAGTGTCAATTAGTGGCAGCAGATCCGGAAACCCTGCAAACGGAAAACAAATATTTGTCTTTTTCCCTCCGACTTCAGAAGAAAGAGGATTAAAAGGAAGTCACGGAGAACAAGGCGACAGCAGATGGGGGTGGGAGGGGGAGGGGGTGTTCTTGACATTTAGGATTTTATTTAAGGAGCAAAAACCCAAGAATTCAGACAGCGTTTATCCGTGCTTTAATGTACCAGAAAGAACTGTCAAAAGAGCTGAGAGATTTTCGTTGATCACCATGACAATAATATGAGTGGATTAGTTAAATCCTGTGTTTTGTTAAGGCAATTATTGTTTGTTTTTTGAAATTAGTCTGAAATTGATTGGTTTGTCAGATTTGTCAACTGCCATTAAAAAATGCATAGATATCTCAAGCTACATAAGAATGTGATGTCACATGAGAACTAGGAATTAAGCAAGTATCATCTGCAAACGTACAGACAGGACTGTTATCTGGAATCAGTGCTGTGAAGGTGAGATTTTTTTTTTATTATTATTAATAATAATCACTTTCTCTTGAAGCACCTTTCGAAGAACCCAAGAACACTTTACATTAAAATAGCATTCAATAAAAATAAGAAGAACACATACATATAAAAGAAAGGCAAAATCAGCAAACATGAAAAATGTGCGGCAGGTTTTTAGTCTGGATCTGAATAAAGGGGAAGTCTTCAACCAAGCGGCTGAGAACGTTAGGGGGTGTAGATATGGAGGAGATTGGCGAGATAGGGAGGAGCCAGGTCATGAAGAGATTTAAAGGTGAGAAGGACTTTGAACTGGATTCTGAATTTAATCAGGAGCCAGTGTAGTTGCTGGAGGACGGGGGTGATATTCTGAAATGATGGAGTTCTGGACACAATGCAGACAGCTGAACTCGGGACCAGTTGAAGTTTATTGAGAGTTTTGACCAGACTGTGAACAAAGATAGTAACGGAGTGGACATTGAGGGAGGGGCACAAACGAATAATGTTACATAGATGGAAATAGGCATACTGACTAATGCTATTGACGTGAGAGTGGAAAGATAGTGTACTGTTGAGGATGACACACAGACTCTTTACCCAAGAATCGATGGGGAGAGTTAGGACCAATACAAATTCTTCTCCTCTCCCTTTCCCTTAATTTATCCCTCTAAATGGAAGGTTATAAAAAAAGTGTCTGATATTTCAGATGTGACTTTCGTTTGATGATGTCATCAATAATCGCCGGTCCGCTAGCATTAGCAAGGAGCTTCCAGCGCTTGAATAGACACTGCTCACAAAAATTAAAGGAGCACTTTAAAGAAACGTATTAGATACATCAGATCTCAATATGAAGTTAGATATCTATACAAATAACGACAGGGTAGTGTCTTAGGAACAAAAAGATGACAAGTCTTTAAATGGAAATAAAAGTTTTCAGCCTACAGAGGCTCAATTGTGTAGACACTATCAAATCAGAGTGAAATGAAGATGTGGCAGGCTAGTCCATTTTTTCCAGAACTTAATTTCTGCAACTCAAAATGCTTTTCAGTATTGTGTGGCCCCCACCAGCTTTATGCATGCTTGACAACATGGCGGCATGCTCCTAATGAGACGACGGATGGTGTCTTGTGGCATTTCCTCCCAGATCTGTGTGAGGGCATCCCTGAGCTGTTGTACAGTCTGATGAGCAACCTGGCGGCGCCTAATGGACCCAAACATAATGGCCCAGAGATTGTCGTGCATTAGGAGGAAACCAGGACCTACTGCACCAGCGTAGGGTCTGACAATGGGTTCAAGGATTTCATCTGGATACCTTATGGCAGTCAGAGCACCATTTCCTAGGCAGTAGAGGTCTGTGCGTCCCTCCATGGATATGCCTCCTCAGACCATCACTGACCCACCACAAAGGAGCAGGTATGGGTCCTGCTGAGGGGTTGAGGACCTTCTACGGCCCTGTCCAGCTCTCCCAGAATAACCACCAGTCTCCTGAAATCTACTCCATGTTCTGGAGATTGTGCTGGGAGACACATTAAACCTTCTTGCTGCAGCACGTGTGGATGTGCCATCCTGGAGAAGTTGGACAACCTGTTCAACTTCTGTAGGGTTAAGGAATCTCCTCATACTGCCAGTAGAGATAATTATCAAGCCAAAATCAGCACGAGTGGAAAACCAGCCAAAAAAGATCAAGAGGGAGAAACTTGAAATGACCTCCACATGTAACACCAGTCCTGTTTGGAGGGTTTTCTAATTGTTGCCACTGAAGTGCACCTGTTGTTAATTCCATGAACACCAATACAGCTGAAATTGATTAACGAGGCCCTCAGCTGCTTAACCAACCAGAAAATTATCAGACAGGTTTAATTCAATTCATGCCAGGCCCAATTAAAAAGTTCTCCTTTAATTTTGTGAGCAGTATACATAACAACAGCAGTTTTATAGCTTTAAAAAGTCATGCTACAAAAAAAAAGTCATTACTTACATTTAAATGTAAACTTTTGCGGTTCAGAACACATCCACATAAAGAAAAATGCTTTTCAGCACGACGCAGTTTACCCTCCCAATGCTGGAATTTGGACCCCTCCGTTTGGAGGGTGAAATTTTGAAAATAATACAAATATAAATAAATAATATATAATAATATAAATGTAGGCATTAAGGGGTATTTTTTTAAGATTTGGCTGCTGTTAATTGCTGCTATACAAGTAATTAAAAACAAAAACAAAAAAACTTTGTCAAATTAACTTTAAACACCCAGGAGAAATGTGTTCTTGGGTTCCAGGGCTGGTCCAGGGTTAGTTTTTTACATTAATGTTAGGCTTTTTTTTCTAATTTTGTGTAACATGTTAAAAAAAAAAAAAAAGCTAATAATTAAAAACATAAGTTACATAAATCACGTTTCGTCTATAGGCATCATGCATCCGAGGGTCGGTCCTGTTGGGGTTCCTGGGCCAGGTGCAAACAGGGTACGATACTACAATATCGTTTAAAATGCTATTTCATGCATCTATTTACGGTAAACTTTTTTTTTTATTTTTTTTATTTTATTTTTTTTTTTATTAAATATGTATTTGGAAATGTTTATTCCATAATCAACCAATTGGTTTCAATGATGTCCATGTTTGCAGAGCCGCTCAGCAATGAGAAATAACTTTCATTTAAAAGACAGGAAGCGAAGAGGAACTGCTCTGGCTCTGATGTTTTCTCCTGGCGATCATTGTGCCTTGGGAGCTAATGAAATGAGAGTGCTGTACAGTAACAGTTTCCACAGAGGACCCCCCCTTCATCCCCAACGCTCTCCACTTCCCTCTCACAGAATTATGTGCTTTTTATTGGCTCAATAATGGAGACTGAAAGCATGATGGAAAGACTTTTTTAAGTTTTTTTGTGAGTCCAAGAGCCAAAAGAATAAGAATATGGACGTCTTGGCTGGCAGAACAAAAGAGCTCTGTGATATAATTAACAGCTGCCACCTGAGATACAAGAGTGTGGATTTAATATCAAGCCTGCACACATAACTGAACACATGAGCGCACATCTTATTCCTCCAGCTTTTAAAGTCCAAACAGCAAAAACATGAATCGACCAGAGTCCATTGTAATCTTATAATAAACTGTGCTGTTGACAAGCTCTCATCTGCGTCACCCAGCCAGGGCAAGGCAAAAAAAAAGAAAAAATTCAAACCCTCAAACATCTTAAGGGCTGCAAACCCTGCTTAAGAAAAACTCCTGCTATCTCCCTGCCGACAGCTCTCAGGGAAGCCGGAGGTAACAAATCAAACAAGGAAGTCGAAGCCCCAAAACATTTAAACGCAAGACCGGCGCAGTCTCACAATGGCTCCCGCCTTATCTCCCTTCAAACACCTGCCATGTCGGCTGCTACTTATCCTGTGATTACAGCTGTAGCCATTTTGCTGTAATTCGCCAAAAAATTATTCCTGAAATAAATAAATATTGTAAGACGCAGAGTCAGAGGAGGGGGAGGCTAAAGAAAGAGCATGTAGTGAAATATTCAAGTAAAATATGCTCAGAGAACACGCTGTTCTGCGGTTGGAATAAATAAGTAGACACGGAGCAGAGGGTGCCAAAGAGGGAGAGGTTTGATGTGATATCTGCTCCAGAGTTTTGGCTCACACAAAACTCTCACACAAGGTCAATTTATAGTGTAAAATGTGCAGTGAATGACAAGTTTTCTGCATTCATATTATACGTTACATCTCCATGCTATCTGCAGTGACCTTCAGCCCAGAAATGAGATTCTAAAAATGGGGCTGAAAGTGGAGAGGAGGCTTTTATTGTGAAGGAAAAAAGGAGCACCAATGAGTTCTCTTTTGCTTCAAGTCTTTTGGAAAGTTGGGATTGCATATTTATGAAACATCTAACACAAAAATCATAAATTGCTTACCGTACATTTGAATTTACTGTAAAAGGAAGACAGGGAAGAGAATTTCTCAGCCTCAGAAACTTCTGTTTTCACTTGGAGCCCAGACGAAATTATGTTTATGGTTCTGTGAACAAGATTAGCAAAGGATTATATTTATCAGGTGGGTGATGGAGCCTACATGTCAACTATTGGTCCAAAAAAAGAAAAAAAAAAAAAAGAAAAAATACCTTGTTTATATGTGTACTATCTTGATAACCGATAAAAATAGAACCATCAAGAAAGCTTAGCATTAAAAGAAAAATAAGGGATAGTGACAGAGGAGAGTCATCCAATATTTACTGATGATGGACACGTCGGAGGGTGGTCTCCCACTTTACCATGGTCTCTTGTGAAATAAATAAATATTAGTTATTTAATCTTGTTATTTTTATATTAAAATATTTGTTCACAAGAAGCAGACTATTTGATACCTTATGGCAAGTCTGTCATTTAATCAATTCCTTGAAATCAGGCCTAACTAGTGACGCCAAAGTACAACTAGATAACTAGAAACAGCAAAAGACATAAACTAGGTAATGTTAAAAAATGTAAACTAGTTTACCAGCGGGCTCTATTTGTGCTCACTAGTTAGCTAGTCACATCCTAAAATGCCACTAGCTAACTAGTTACATGCAAATTTTCTACAGGTTCACCAGTAAGGCACTTGTGAAACTCACTAGTTAACTAGTGGCAATTCTAAAATACCACTAGTTAATTAGTTACATGCAATTTTTTACAAGTTCCCTAGTAAGACTTCTTTAAAGTTCACTGGTTAACTAGTGTAAATCCTAAAAGGCTAGTTGACTAGTTACATGCAAATGTTCTACAAGTTCACCTGAAAGACTCCTGTGAATCTCACTAGTTAACTAGTGCGACCAAAATATTGTACTAGTTTACTATTAACATGCAAAATGCTAACTATTTTGCTAGTGAGACGTGTGTAAATCTTAATTAGTGAGAGACAACAATTGCACTTACCTAATGCAGTCCAAAAAGCCCACTAGTTAACTAGTTTACATTTTGGGCTGTCTCTTGTTAGCTGTTACGATCCCAACCCAGAAGAGAAGAGAAAAGGAGGTGGAACATAAAATAAAGATTCCCAGACCAGTCAAGTGTAGTGCTGTGCAGCTTTTAATTTAGTGTTAGCCGCAGAGTAACATGCGAGTGCTGTACAGAAAATAAAGGGGTTGCAGTGGAGGCAAGGTGTGGGAGAAAGTACATTAACAGAATGTCTGGATTTACAGAGAACAAAAAGCCTTCTCCAAAGGAGAATAACGAAATGAGACCCTATATTAACTATGAACGACAAACAACACAAGAAAGACACACAACCTTATCTTAGTAAAGAAAAACTGATTTTCTCAGTATTTGACAAAACTCACTTGAGTATTGCTACTGTTTCTTAATATGTGCGTGTCACCACCCCTAAAAAAATTAAAGAACATTTTTCTACTCACATATTTAGGAAACTGAGCATATAACTTAAAAATATGATATTGTTTTAGTTGTTATTACCATTATTTTTTTTAACTTATTTATTTTTTCCCCTCAAATGGTCCTGGTATGACTGCAACTTCGTTATTTAAATGAGAAATTTTGGAGAGATGAAATTTGTCGCCACTTTGGCAGGTTTTTGGTTTCAATTGGAAACACATTTTTTCAATTCAGGAAAATTTGATTTAATTTAAAAAGTGTAGTTTTGAGCTTTGCTAATTATTACCCCAAAGAAGAAAAAATGCACTCTGCATTTAAAACTTTAAACTTTGACCAAAAAACAAATTGAAAAATTATGTATTTGGAATGGGAAAGTTTTTTGTTTGGAAGTAGTTTAGCTTTCAGTCATGTTGATAGCAGGTTTGTGATTTGGGTTTGTGATTAAAACAGCTGTTTCTGATTCAGCTAAGTACTTCTTCCTCACTATTTAGTCCATACTTTTCTTTTCCTTCTTTGGATTTCTGTTTATGTTAAATTATCATATTGGTTTTAGTTTCTCTTCCTGCAGCTGTGTTTGTTTGAAGTGTACAGGCTCCACCTCTGTCATGTAATCATGTATGTGCAGCGTGTTGTCTTATCCACAGTTCTTAATATTTCATGGAAATGTACCAAATGAAAATAAACACAATTACTAATATTTGTTTTGAGATAAACATTAAATTGCCTTCAGATTTGCTTAACAATGCAATAAAATGAACTGACTTTAATTTATAAAACAACGTAAGAATGAAGATGAGCTCTAAAAAGATGCTTTATCTGGTCTCTGATGAACAGTTTTCTTCCTGTAAGCAACATCAGCACCAAAAAGCCTTAATTAACTGAATGGATGGAACGATGCACAGTGGCCTTGTTGGGCACATTGATGTCAGCAACACTTAAAGCCATTATGAAGAAGGGCCAGGTGGCTGCACACGCCCACAACAATACAGCAGCAAAACAAGCTCAGAACAATAAAACTCTGTTCCTCTGATGTTAGAGGCAACACTTGAGAAGAAGGAGGTGGATCTGCAAATGTCACCAGCAATGAACGTAAGATTAAATCATATTTATAGTTACCATGAAGGATTTCCAGTCTTTCTTAAGCAGCACTGAGAATGACAAGTTTATTTCAAAACTCGTTTAATTTTAAATGCTGTTAATATTTGATCTTCACTGCCAACGAAGAACATGCTGACAGAACTCTACCAAACCATGGGGGTTGAACCAAATTCTGCTGTCGGAAATATTTGTTACTTCATTAGATTTTTTTATTAAAGAATGTGCAGAATGTCAAACTTTATTACTTTATTTATTCAATCTTAAAAGTGTATAGAGGGCTCTTTACATGTCTGTAAATAAAGCAGTTTATGTCTTGTAGATAAAAAAAAAACAAAAAACAATCTAGGTGTTTGATAAAATAGACTGAACAAGGAACAAGGATTTTAGGAAACTGTATTGAGGTGATAGTTAAGTATTTTCCATGTATCCCTCGTGGTATCTATCCTAGATATGTTGACGTTGGGAGTGGGGTCATCTGGACCCCACAAGGCAGTGCGCTGAACTTTTTTTTTTTTCAATGAGTTTTGATTTTCACTGCTGTCCATGGCAGACATGAAATCCTTTCCACCTTCATCCACCTTTGTCATGGGATGATAACACTTTAAGGTAAGGGTAGGGTGATCTGGACGCCAAAAGAGAGCACAAGGCCTAATGGACTCACTGTGGTCAGTGTGTCCAAAACAAAGTTGCATCACTTTCAAGATTCTGTGGGTATAAACAGCCGATTATGTCAGTATATTATTCTGAGGTCATCATTCAAACACCTATGAACACACAACGGCGCTCAACGGACTGGCAGCTCCACCTGGTCAAAGCGTCTTCAGGTTAGTGGTAGACGGTAACATCAAGACCCAGAACTACTGTCAGTTTGTGACAGGCCCAGGAGTGGCAGACCACAACCATGACCAGAACCTAAGGACCTCTGACCTCAGAGATGATTTAACAAACGCCACACAGCTGCAGGCCGTTTACATCGTGAGGATTTTAGGGTTCACAGACAGACCATTCGACTCTACCGCTTTGACTGGAATGACAGGGTGTTCACTGATGAGTGTCAGGTCACCTTGTACAGAGACAATGGTCATAAGCGTTGATGGAAAAGGCGAGGTGAGCAATACACCGAGGTCAACATGGTCCTCAGGGTTGTCTTTGGTGGAGGAGGAGCAACAGTCTGGACCGGTCTCACCAGTCAGTGCAAAACCAGTTTGGTTATGGTAGATGGTCCAGTCGCTGCATGTTCTTTCCTCAGAGACATCCATCCATCCATTTTCCTGACCGCTTCTTCCCTTTCGGGGTCGCGGGGTGCAGGAGCCTAACCCGGCTGCTGATGGGCGAAGGCGGGGTTCACCCTGGACAGGTCTCCAGTCTGTCACAGGGCCTCAATCACACACACACCCACTCTCACATTCACACCTAGGGGCAATTTAGAGTCACCAATTAACCTATGAAGCATGTTTTTGGACGGTGGGAGGAAGCCGGAGTCCCCGGTGAAAACCCACGCATGCACGGGGAGAACATGCAAACTCCACACAGAACCGGGGCCTTCTCGCTGTGAGGCAAGAGCGCTAACCACTGCGCCACCGTGTCAGAATTATCACAGCTGGACTTCAGGAAGTGGGAGTGCCTCATCAGCAATGGACAGCGGAGCTCGCCAGCTCAATACAGCGGAGCCTGCTAGCTTAATACAGTGGAACTCGCCAGCTCAATACAGCTGTGCTTGCTAGCTTAATACAGAGGAGCTAGCTTAATACAGAGAGGCTCACTACAGCAGAGCTCGCTACCTCGATAAAGCAGAACTCGCTAGCATGCTACAGTGGAAGTCACTACCATGCTACAGTGGTGCTCATTAGCTCAATACAGAGAAGCTCGCTAGCTTGCCACAGCAAAGCACGGTAGCATGCAACAGTGTCCTTAGCATCCTACGCTGTCCATCGGGCAGCTGGCTAGCATTGCAAGCTAACCCACTGAATCTCCACTTAAGTCGTGGGCAAACACAGGTGGGGTCACCACAGAAACTGCAGACAAACCCAATCAGAGCCCACATTTTCTGCACTTTTAAACCATACTGGGCCCACGTGGCCTTGCTGGTTGGGATATTTCAGTAATTTTAGACCAAATAGGAAAAGCGTTCATGTAAATAACAATATGTCTAACTTATCGTGAATAGTGTAAAGGAGCTTTTTGCTTCTTGGAGAACATCTCCAACTCCCAGTATCCTTTAGACTAGACCAGACTCAGCAGAAGTTTGTCAGTGTTTTATCCTGAAGGCGAGGAAGTTGGTAAAAGTGCCTGAAGCGAGTGATGCCTAAAGGAAGGGAACCCCGTCTGTGACCTGATCAGGCTGTCTGACTTCTGTTTCCAAACAGGCAGGTTTGTTTGTTGACTTTACTGTTTCCCCATGACCTGTAAGCATCAGCTGATTTGAACCAGGGATGTTAGCAACCCAGCTAAGATGGTAATATCTGAACTGATTGAATGTTGTCTTCTCTTCTTTTTGTTCCACTGTACTACAGATTCTTCTGTTTATTGGTTATCTTCAAACAAACAAGTCTTAAATATTCTGAATTGAACAGGAAGTATGTGAAGTTAGAATCAGTTTTTAAGTGTAGACCTTTTCAGCACATTTATCACAGAGGATTGGGAGCTCTGTACTTCTCACCCTAGAACAGGAAACGTGTAGTGAGAGCGGTGCATCATGTTCCTGTCGACTCTCTCAGTCTGGTTATTAAACAAGCTGGTTACAGGAATTACTAGAGACATGGACATAAAATTTATGGGGCTGTTGTCATTCACTGTACTGATGAAGTAATAAACAGATGTGTGTATATTTAACATCTAATACAGAAAACTGTTAAAAGTATTTTAGAGCCTTGGTGCAGCGAGGCTGAAATGTGACAGGGATGTGCTGATTTCCATGAGAGGATATGACACTTTGATAATGAAAAACAGTGCAAAGTGACTGTGAATGTAACATAAATCCAATCAGGCACTTCATTTTTAATCTTCTGTCTCCCATCAGATCTGCAGGAAAGTTTTCTCCATCTCTCCTCTGTCAGAAACTGCCGCCTCACCCTCGTGGTTCCTCCCATCCAGCTCCGTGTCGCTCTTCTTGTTCATTTCTCTCCTCTTACAGCACTTCTCAGTCAGTTACCTCCATACACCCATCTGTCACCTCCACAGCCTGCAAGGAGGAGGAGGAGATCGGCTGATGGAGTGATGTCAAATAGGTATCAATGCTGCCCTCTGCTGGCTGCAATTCCAAATGAATCATTTCTCATCTTTTTGTGAGTTCACGTCAAGTTTCTGCACCGTGGTGATCAGATGTATGCGCACCTGTTTGTTTTACTCTCTAACATGAATTTCTTGGATTCTCTCACTGTTATAAATAATATTATTGGTATTTTCATCTGAATTTATGTGGCTTAATTAACTATTAACTGTTGTCTATCCATGAAGATTTGATTTAATCTTTTTTCCCCTTTAATATCTGAAAGGATCATTTTTGGTTATGACAGGAGAAAATACTTTTCTCAAAACCCTGTAAGTGAAATGATGAATATCTATAGTGGGTATGGCCTTTTGTTCTTAATTTTTAGCTAGAGTCTGTTTTTTCAGTTAAGACAGCGAGCGTCTTTTTTTTTTACTTTTGGATCTTTGCTGTAAATGTAGACAGACTGTCATGTGACACATGA
This sequence comes from Oryzias melastigma, assembly GCF_002922805.2. Lineage (NCBI taxonomy): Eukaryota > Metazoa > Chordata > Actinopteri > Beloniformes > Adrianichthyidae > Oryzias > Oryzias melastigma. The sequence continues at coordinate 28,348,405 of NC_050518.1, forward strand.
GTTTGCATTGGACCCATTGACTGTATATGAGAGCTGGACAGTGACCCTCCCCCATTCCATAGACCAGATATAAACAGTTATTATAAAGTCATTATATTTTTGTCTGAATAACAATTTTCCCAGATATAATTATAAAAAAATCTACTTTAGGTGAAATCTTTCACTATTTATGATCTTCATGACTTAAACAGTAGGGATGAGCGATACTGAGAATTTGGGAATCGATCCAGTAAATACAGGACTAATATCCCCAATATCGTTTTTTTTTTCTCAAAATTTCTGATTATAGAGTGATTTTAGAAATACAAAATGTTTTAGTAATTAATTGTATAGTAAAATACAGGACACTGAGTTTTAGAAAATTATAAAAAAAAGGTCAAAAAACGAATTGTAACAATCTGAAAATACATCAAATAGAAAACATGTAAATTAACAGTGGCATAATACAAACACATTAAACAGCAAATAGTGCAAAATAAAAAATAAAAAAGCTATAATCTAACAATAATGTAAGTATAACAGCACTACAAAAATATATTTTAAAAATAATAATAAAGGCAGTAATAAAATATTAAAGTCACCAGTTAAAAAAATAAACAGAAGCAGCACTGTAATAAAAAATAAACATATAAACAACACGAGCTAACATCAAAATGCTCTTTCATTAATTTACAATCCTTTCCAACTGCGGTCAAATGAGCCGCCGTTCACATTTCCGTGGTCACATCAAGAAGCTCCGTGGAGTCTGGTGGAGATTTTCCAGCGTTCTCAGTCCTGCTACCGTAAGTATTGGATGAAACTCACACCAAAAATCCAGTGATGCTGATTTGACCACAGAAATGTGAACGGCGGCTCATTTGACTGCAGTCAATGTGAAGATACCATCTTCTCTTCTCCAGAACCTGAACTAGACACTAGGAACAGATGAGGGTTTAGTGCATGTGCAGCAGAGCTGTTGATGGAAAGAAGATCATTCATTCAAACAGAGTCTGTCCAAGACACTTTGACTGATTTAAAAGGAGAAATACTCAGAAATAAAAAAACAAAATGATTTCTTATTACATTTGTTCTCTTTCAGGGAGAAAAATGCCACTCAGATATGATAAAAACTCTAAAACAGGATTTCTATTGCAAGGGGAGTTTAATGACTCTGCTTTCCAATGAAACAGTGAGGGGGGGGTGGGGGGAGGTGCATTTGGTCAGTTTTCCACACTAACCAGGTTGATATTTACTCAAATTGGACTGTTTTTGCCCCGTCTGGAACACTGCAGACAGACACTGTGCTTGCTTGAACTCCGTGATTAAGTTAAACTTCTTTACCGTAGTATTGACGAAAAAATTCCACTAAAGTATTATAGTACTATAGTATTGATCTCATCACACTAGTATCAATACTTCACCTTGCTATCAATACCATCACCACTCAGATCGATACACCCGCCCCTACCAAACAGTTCAAATCTGATAATATGACAGTCTTTACTTGCATTTGCAGTCTGTAGCAGAAACGTATCAGATACGTTCTGATTCATAAGAAAGAACCAAGATCTAGAAGTGTTTACTTCATTTCATGCAGGTTCATGTATTTAGTCTATTTTTTATAATAACACCATATACACACACACACAGACTGCCATATCTTTTATGTAGAAATCTCACAGAGAAGCAGGAATAGCACTGATAAACATTTCTTTTCTTCCTGAATAATCTCAAGTCCTTCCGAGAAATGAGACAGTCACTTCATGTTAGCGTTTGGCAGGAAAACAGGCATGTTTGTCTATTCGGCTGCAGTAAACCTGCAACTGAGTAAATTCCTAATGACACATTACTAATCTGGGGCCGGCAGTCTCACATTGTAGTGAACAGATCCTCCAGCTCACCTGCTATACTCAGTTGTTTGCTCAAACATGAGGGGGGCTGTGGATGATACGACGGACCGTCGTATCGCCGCGGTGAAGATGCAAATCCCCACTGAAACTCTCAATACTTCACGGTGGCGTAGATTTCTTTCATAACCCACCAGATCCGTCTCTCCTGCTTTTTCTCAGTGTCTTGACCCAAATTGCTTTCGTCACCCACAAACTGCACCCATCACACCCGTGCCCCTGAAGAGTAATTACTCGCTCTTTTATTTTCTCCTGCATGGCTCCATATCGGGATACTCATCTCTGACACCAGTGCAGCTCAAATTAAATTCCTTCATCTGATAATGAAAGTCATTAGGTCCTGCTGGAGTCTTGTGGAGGGCCAAACAAAGCCCAGTGGAAGCCAGCGTAATAACCTCAGACAGAGAAAACACAGCTGAACACAGAAGAAAAGCCAAACAGCATTCTGAATGCAGGACTCACAGGAAAACCAGGCTTTTTGTGGTTGAAAATAAAAAATATAAACATTTGTGGAATTTTTTTTTGATTTACTGTTTTTAAGTAGCGACACTTCACATCCTTCTTTAAGTTGAACCACGGTAAAGCTGCACTTGCCAGTATGATTGATGGCAACAACAGTGTTTGAGCTCATTTGAATGAGCTTTTTAATGAGGTGGCATTTAGGTGTTTTTTTCATTGAGGGAGGGAGTTGAACCATTTTCCAACTCTATTACAAACACATGCAGGTGCAGCGACCTTTGTCCCTCGTCGGGCTCTGGAGGGAGGCTTGCATGTTCATTTGCAACACTCCTCATGCTAAGATTAATAACTGCACTACAATTTTTCCAAATTAAACTGGAAGTGTTGGTCCCTCCAGGAATTCCTGATCCTTCAACTTTAAGCAAACCTTGCATTAGTGAAAAAAATTTCTATTATTTTTACATCAACACAATTTTGCCAACACAGACAAATGAAAGCTGATATGTAACAGGGAAATTGTTCTTAGTCTGCAGTACCAGTCACCCTGCCTTCAGTTCAATGACCTCTTAATTAAAGAGACAGCATTCCCTTTCTTTGATTTTTCTTTTTTCTGGTCATGAAAAGCTTCCAAAATGGCCACAAAACATGAAAAAGATAAAGGTTTTCAGTTTTAGAGTAGATTATCTTAAAATCAAATACTCTGTGATAAAATCAGCTGCATAAAAAATACAACAAAAGCTGGAAAAATCAGCGGAGAGCTGGGAGTCAGTAAAGCTAAAATTATGACAATGTCTTAGATTGTCAACACGCGTCTGTGAGGAGTTATTACGGTTAAAAACAAATAACAAGACCAGTTGACAATTGTCGGTTAAAAAAAACAGATTTTAACTTTTTTAGGGCAATTGATTAGTTACTTTATTACAGCACAGCTTGTTATTTCAGCTACAATAGCAGTAACTGACACATATTTAGCGACAAACACAATATTCATCTCTTGTAAAGGCTAAAAGTACGTTTGAAGAGAGGATTTTCCCAACTCTCGGCCAGAACAGTTGGTACCGGGTCACAGAAAAAGAAAAAAACATAACCTGCATTGTTTTCCATTTTCTTTATAATCTCATTGTGAAGGAAGTTTTATTTTGAAAAACTATTGGATTATCTCCTCCATCTCTGACTCATTCAGGAAGTATGTCAAGTCGTGTCAAAAATACATCTGCTACTTGCTCAAAGCAGCTGCACCGACTGCTAAATTGAAACCTCCAAGCTAGCAATGTTAACTAAAAAATAAAACCTATTTGGAAAGTTTTGTTTGGTGGAAAAGAGCCAGTGAGGAAGGGGATGAAGAACCTTCAATTTAAAATAGAAGAAAGGTGCATTTAGCAGACAAAAACCAGGAGTCTTTACAATAGTCAGTACACAGAGAGAACTGGACTAATCTTCCTCTCCTGCCTCATGTTCCAAATTGAAAGTACAGTGCTCCTCTGCTTTTTCCCATTTCTTAATTTGCGGTTTCACGTATTCTCAGATTTTTTTTTCAGTCATGTAACTCTTCCAGTTTGTCACAAAAACTCAGACTACTCAAGATGCTTGTGTGAAATTTTTGCATCCGAAGGAGGTGCTGCGCTGCTAAGGTGTATCTCCGCACAGCCCCCTCTGGAGTGTGGAGGAGCGCCGCCTCCTCCCTACATGCCCCTGCATGGAGAAATGGCATCAACTGACTCAGAAGCGATCAAAAAAAATCCCAATATGCCGAAGAAGATAATCGTGGAGAATAATTATCATTCGCAGCAGGTGTTTATTATTTTAAGTTCCTGGTTTTAAGGCACAGAGTGACCCTCCTCATCTGCGTCATAAAGTATGCTGTCGCTATGGCACAGTCTTTTGTTTTGAATTGAAGGAAAAAAAAACTCATTATGTTGAGCAATACTCCAATGTTCTTTAATACATGTTTTACAAAACATGATTAGATATTTTTGATGAGTATGGACCAGTAACAGGCTTCCTTCTGCTGCGGGGTTGGAGGGTTCTGCGGGTCCCTAACCCGTGACTAAGGTGGGATTACTGTATCCGCTGCTCCAAGAAAGCCAAAATCCCTTAGACCTCAATTGAAAAATAAATGGCTATTACTCAGTCATTCTGAATAACCATTCTTACTCTGATGTCTCTTTTTAACGTGTTCTTGCTAAACCTATTTTTTCATGATATATTTTATTTTTCACAGGCTATTCAAGTTATAAACTGGCCAACTGGAGGCCTCAATAGGAGCAGGTGGTGCCTGCTGGCCCCACCTCAAATGTTCAACACATTTGATTGACCGAATCTTGGACCAACCACTGCTCACTAATGTTGTCTGGTCCCAAAATGGTGAAATCAGGCGATATACGTATGGAGGAAAAATGGCGACTGAATTGACTTAATTCTGTAGGAACCCCAGGTAAGGCATTTTCTATTGGTGATGTCACAGCCTTGTTTTGTCTATCTCCAGTCATGTCAATGGTCTTTACTCCAAATATGGATTTATTGTGACCACAAACCATATATTAATAGAAGATAATACTTTAATTGATCCCACTAAGTGATAAAAGCCTAAAAATAATTTTATTAATAATAATACATTGCTTAATATTTTTTTTTATTAATGCATAATAATCAATAACCTGCTGTCTAATGTTATGAGGATGCTACTAATAAAGCTGCTCAAACAGTGGATTCATATTTATAGTTTGTTGCACCTTCTGAGTCAGACGAGGTTGAAGTTGACATCCAATTTTTTAGCTTCCACTTTGACAGTTATGGGTTAAGGATGCATATATTGCACAGAAAATGAAGATCAACATTAAAAGTTAAGGTAAACTGGAAATAAAAAAAATGTTTGATAGTGTGAATGAAACTGACATAAGCTTTAACTCCCCCAGTGGTTGCTTGACCAGGAGAGGCTGGAGACTTCTGTATTTTTCTTACTTTTAAAAGGTGAGAGGAACATAAAAACAGGTACAGATGAAGAAGAAGAGATATGAGACATTCTGAGGACCAAAGTCAGATTAAAGATCCGTGTGGAGTGAGTTGCTTTTTGATCTGCAATGACAGCTGAATAAGAAAGCACAAAGAGATGACATTTAAACTTGACAGCTCATGGGTGATAAACTAGAAAAGCAAAGTTTGTGGAGATGTGATCAGATAAGAACGATTAGTGACTGTAATGGCACTCAAAAAGAAAAGTATCCAACTCCTTAAAAAACAGTTTTTCCTGTGATTGTTTGTATGTCAACCATTCTACTCACCAAAGCTGTTGCCAACACAACCCTCTAAAATCTTTAGTCTAAGTCCAGACTTGACTTATGTCTGTACATTTAGTCGAAAAGTTTGACTCATTAGACCTTTTTGGAATATTGTGTGATTTGTGAATTCCTCGTTGAGTTCTAGTCCGACTGCTTGCCTTTAACAGCTACATCTATTCAGGGAGGGCATCCAGAATACAGCAAGTCATGGTGTATTCAGACTGAAACAGTCTGTTGGTTCAGACCGAGTCCAGTTAATTTGGTCCAGATCGAGTCCTGAACCTTGGGTTTGGTCTTTATTCAGACTGCCGTCTACTGGACATTTCTGTTTTAAACTAAAGCTTGTGAACAAAACCATGTGACTAAAGATCTCTTCAGTCATTGGCCTGGAATTATGAGGATGAGATAAAGCAATGAGAGAAATGTAAGTGCTGCGCTTTGCATTCCTTGTCAGGATAGTTCACTTATTTAAACTTCATATTTCACGGACTAATTCTGAACGTCTGTATCAGTGTCAGGTTCAACACTTTTAATTGTTACTTCGGTGTGGTGGAGGAATGCTGCAAGACGGTTACTGAGATAACGGCTAGGTACGCTGATAAGTGTTTAAGATGGCTGGATTGTTGGGAAAACAGTGTAAAAAGCATCGAGAATCACTTTAAAAACAGTTTTTTTATGAGCCTGAATTTATCCAACCACATTTCTAGGATTTGCTGTGTCTCATCGTTGCTGTGTTACTCAGTTCACATCCCATAATGGCTGGCTACAGTGGTCACTTTGGTCCTTGTTCCACTCCGAGCATGGAGCCTATTCAGACTGAAGACACAGAGTGAGCAAAAGCTCAGGCCTATTGGAAACTAACCAAAAGATGGGTCTGTGAGCGGTTCCTGGTCCCGGACCGCTTCGGTATATTCAGAGTGAATTTTGCTGGATAATGGGATGAAATAAACTCCGGCTCGCTTTCAGGCAACCAAATGTGTCCAGAATACACCCATGGTTTCTTTATTTAACAATCTGAATTGTGGAATTCCCGTTGGACAGTGGTGCAGTAGTTAGCACTCTCACCTCACAGTGAGAAGCTCTGGTTTGAATCTCAGCTGGAACATTTCTGTGTGGACCTTGTATGTTCTCCTCATGTCGATTTTCTCCTTGAACTCTGGCTTTCTCCCACATTCCAAAAACATGCTACATAGGTTCATTGGTTACTCTTTTACTGTCCCTAGGTGTGAGTGTGAGTAGAAGTGATTGTGTGGCCCTGTGACAGACTAGTGACATGTCCAGGGTATACCCGCCTTCACCCATCAGTAGCCAGGACAGACTCTCAACCCTGTGACACGTAGAGGGATACAGGGGGTTAAGAAAATGGATATATGGATGCACAGTGAAGTTTTAGTTTACAGTAGAATAATAAAATATTGCCCTGGATTTTTTTTTTATTTAAGGTCCTTGTTTGTTTGTTTGCTTTACAAATCAGACAAATTAACAAAAACAAGTTAGCTTATTGCTACAGGGCTACAGATAAAGTTAGCATGCAACAGACAGGAATTACTGAAATTAGCTTGAGCATGTGAAAAAAGGAGGTCAGGAAGTTCAACACAGACACAGCTACATGGCTGGTTGGTGAAAAAGGGTCAAAGAAAACCAAAAGGAAATCAACAAGATGCAGAATTTTTCTACAGTTCCAAGCCTTGACCACATTTTACAGTAAAAATGATCTCTATCTCAACAAAGATGCGGATGGAAAACCTCTAAAAGTTTTTTTTTTTTTTTTTTTTTTTTTT
>NC_050518.1:28357232-28377865 GCF_002922805.2 Oryzias melastigma
AAGTCAGACAATTCCAGTGTGTCTGACATTAAAGTCAAACTTCTTCCTGTTGTAATGTTTTCTACTGCGGTCAGTGAGCTGCTGTTAGTTCAGCCGTGGTTCTAACATCACTCCTCTTTGTTTTTGTTCAGAACTGTGTCTGATCTGCAGGAAAATAAAGGTAAAACCGATCAAATTAATTGAAACTGTTGCCAAAAAATTGAAAGTAACTATTTCCATGTAATGTTATAAAATACATTCGCCCAAAGATTTTTTTTTTTTTTTTTTTTTAACTTGGTCTCTCTTATTTTGAAGGCTGAAAATACATGGCTCAATAGCTGGTCTGAACATTTTTGCTGAGCCAAACCATTCCTGTTTATACAATTATCCCCTAAAATATTCTGTAAAACAACAAGTAAATGTATCCTGGGAAGAGATTAGAATGTGTACGAACAATGCAGCGATCGACGTGTGTCTTTGCTGAAGGTAATAAATGTGGCCAACGTGAATTTCTATCAGCTTTTGTGCTGATTGCACTTAAAATACGTGCAAATGACATCAGCCAAAACAGAACCCGTTAGAATAACATCTGCTCAAATGAGAGGTTAATATTTCAAATAAAACCTCAAATAATGAAGGATTATTCAAATTTGTATTTAGATCTGTGAACGATCTAATACAGGAAATGAAAAGACAGTTCGGCAGGACATTTATAAAATAGATATTGTACATTTTTCTGTTGAAATTGGTAAAGTTACCTTTTACTATTTACATAAAATTGTGTCAAACAGCGTTCAGCTGTCAGCTTTGCCGTTCTAAATGCGAACGCTGGAAGTAACTTTTCCTTTTGCCGGCCCTGTCACCATTTTGTGTGACGTCACCATGAAAAGGGTCTATTCTGCTCATACAGCCAACAGTAAATCCCAGACAACAGCAAGTGCAATTTATATGTATGCACATGCAACTTTGCACTTTCTTATATGTGATCTTAGTAAATTGTCAAGAAGAAAATGTCAAACTTGATGACACAAAAGTTTAGCAGCTGGTCGGTTCTTAATTAATGCTTGGAATAAATTGTTGGCATCTGACAGTGGGCTGAAGAAAAACAACTTGTGACAGTCAAATGACTCTTTTCCAATAAACAGGGATGGCATGATTGGGGTCTTCTGCTGTGTCAGGCCCTAGCAAACACCTGATCATTTCGTCTATCTTGAGAATCATTAACCATGCAGAGGATATGACTGGATGCAACAGAAGCTGCATGATGAGATGAGAAGCAGAAGCATGCTAATGATCCGCTCTAATCCAAGTTCATGTGGCATTTAGTCAATACCCAACAATGGAAAACGCAAAAACTAAATGCCATAGGAGCACAGGGTTGGAGTTAATTGACAGATACTTTTCCCATGCTTCACTTTGAGGGCCTAATTAGTCTAAGGTCTCTGCAAAGAGACAGTTGACTGAATCAATGTCCAGGAGCAGAAAATATGAAAATGCACATCGTGTTTTTTTCAAATAATATTGATTTTTGGAGTGGAAATGACAGGTCTGTGTTACAATCAGAAGCCACAATGACCAATATTTATCTCCTGTTTGAATCATTGACTGTTCCAAATAACAACTTATGAGTTTTCATATTTATGGACTTAAAATGAAATGTGTATCAGAATAAATAAAGGGACATTGGAATAGTGACATGGATGGGACCATTTCCACCACCATTTCTGGAGGGATTCACATCTGTTGTCACAATGGGTGGCACTTACTGATAATGTCTATAATCAGCCTATTTAATGCTTTCAGCTGAGCAGCAGATATGAAACAGATGGTGAATCTGCAGGCGCACTCCAAACACAACACGATCCATATTGTTGAGAGCAGCAACCAGTTAGAGATCACGATTTTACAAAGAATGAGAAAACCAACTAAGGCCCTGCTTGTTTCTAACCTTTTGGTTTCAACCAACCATGTACAGAATGTCATTCTTGTGAATTAACTAGAAGAATTGAAGAGTTAATACTAAAAACTACGTTTCCACTAGAAGTAAATATTTGTCTACATCAGAGTACAAGAGACTTTTCAGCCACTAAAACAATCATTGCTTGTATGTGTGAGCTGAGTGAGTGTGACGTCACCCATAGAGAAGGGTTTTCTTCAAACCAAAGGGAGTATAACCCTAACACGGGAGTCTGCAACCTGAGGTTCTGGACCCACATGTGGCTCTTTGACCCCTCTGTTGTGGCTCTCTCGTTGATGAAATTGGAATGGTTTTTTCATTTTAAAAAGTCGCTTCTTTTTCTGACTATGAGACACATTCATCAAAACAGTCAAAACTTTATTAAAATCATTCACAAACATTTGAAGAATAGTACCCATCATCCACCAGGCTCCTGATACGGTACCTACAATGCTTCAACAATCAATCAAACGTTACAACTTCATAGTCGGACTAGGAGATTCCCACCGAGCGCCGTGTACCACCGAACTCGAGGTCTGTAAGCACAATCAGGATTCACACACGCTGGACTGTTTCAAAGGTTTAAATTGTGCCATATGATAATAAAAACAAAAACAGTAAGGGTCACAAATAAGCTCTGAATTATTTATTCATATGAATTACCACCAACAGCTATAAAATAAACTGATAGTCTTTTTTTTATTATTACTGGTGACATTAAGGTACCTATTACAACATTTGCTGTCATGTCAATAGTTATAACCGATTTCATATTAAGAAAAAATGCTATTATTCTTGTAATGTTTATGCCTCATTTATTCATGCACAAAAACAATATTTTGTTGATTTTTATCCCAGTAGTAAAATGACATAAGTACAACGGGCCGTCTTATTTTTGTAAGACTTAAAGGCTCCTGCTGAGTTTTTTTTTTTTCACTTTTTTTACAATATGGATGCCACCATGAGGGAGCCAGGTGTGTCAGTAAGCAGTGATTGGTCTGAATTGGTCTAACTCAATGATTCTATGGCAACCACTCTGGCCAATCAGAAGTGAGCTTGTTGGAAGACCACACCCCTACTACTTGAAACCATGCAGAAACAATTGATTTTCCTTCAAAAAAAAATTACCTTTTTTAATGATTCTTCACTTAACATATGTAACATACTTATACATAACACACGTATACATAATATTTATATAGAAAATGTAAATAGAGCATAGTAGAAACATTTGTAAATTAGGCCTACTTCTCTGATTGTTTACCAGAGTAAGCTACTCACATTATTCACTGTTTGCTCTTTCGGTAGCTGGATACTTGGTCTGCTTTTACACTTCTACTTAACTGCACCAGAGTTCATTTTGCAGATTAAACTGGCAAAGTTTTCTCTGCACCAGAGGTCAAAATGAGCTTCCACCCCTGCTCGCCCTGGCCAGAGTAAAGCCCACTTTACCTCTGTAGCACAGCAGGGAGGACGGTTGCATTTCGAGCCGTGGTTCTCCAGTGAATGATCAGGACTCCATCTCACTGTAAATGCAACTTTTGTTGCTTTAGGAGGACCTGGAACAAAGTCTACTTTATGAAAGCATGAATATACGTGTGTGCCCAAAAGGGCTATTAAAGTATATTTGCATATCTAATCAGTGTAAACACAAGAAAGTATCCTGAACACCCTGATGATGCTGAAATCCTTTCTCCTTGCAGGCATTGGTTCAAAGGAGATGATCTTCAGAGAAACAGGCAAACCTGTCATTGAAAATGTCCTTTACGTTGACAAGCTGTCATTTACCATGCATTAGAGATAGGCTTGCTGTAGTAATCCCATTCAGCTCAGAGCTCTCTGCCATTCATGCTTCTGTGACCAAAAAAAAAAAAAGTAGAAATTCTAATTAACATTCTCACTGACCCGAAAATAAACATTTATTTTCCTATCTTCTGCACACGATGAAAGATTTTTGACACTGTCCTTTGATAGGCTCCAATTTTCATTTTCATTTGGGTTTTATTTTCCCGTGTCTCAACTCGCAATTTATGCATCAAAGTCATGCATAATTAATTTTGAATTTACCACTGTATTGCTTTTAAAACACCAAAACAAATTCTGTAATAATGGAAGTATTGGTGGGTCTCCTTCATCTCACTTTAATTCTTCTGTCTCTGCTCCCTTCGTCTTTCTTAGAGGGGGGCAAACAGCATAATCAGGACTTCCAGACTTTTAGGACATGCTGATATTGCATTGAGAGAAAGTAAAATATATTGTGATTTATTTATTTACACTTTAAACACTTGATAGCTGAAGTCTCTTAGGGATTTCTCATCTGTACAGAGCATGTTCCCATAGATGCTGAACTCTAGAGAGCAACTTACATGTACACACACATGCAGAGTGTATGTGTGTACATTTGTGTATGAGACCAATCCAACGCCTTGAAAAAAAAACACCTCAGATGGATTTTTTCTTTTTTTTGTGAGATTCATGATTTGTACAGAGTACAGTCAAAGCTGAGTCCATCAGATACATTTAATTTGAATCTAGTAGGTGCAATACCCTTTTTGACAACAAATGTGGTACAAATTATATGAAACATTTAGTATTGGTTCATTTAAGACAATCAAAACAAAACAAACTAAAGAAAACAAACTAAAGAAATATATAAATATACATTTCTATGTACACAGGAGCATACATGCATGTGTACATGCAAACATAAATAGACCCAAATGGAAATGTAAGTGATGCCATCATAATTACTCTTAATCATTAACAGATATATTTACACTTAAACCCAAATTACATGAAGCATTAAATTCATTTACATATTGCGTTTGTCAAATAGAGTTTTATCAAGCACTTTAAAGGTACTGAAAGGAAGATAATTTAAAGAACCAATTCATCATATGTTTTTCTTAACTCTTTTCTCGTTTACACAGTTATCACAATCCGGTTTTAAGAACCCACATTGTTTCTAGTGTTTTTTTTTAATTAGGATTTTTTAGGCAAAATCAAAAGACTTGTGTTGTTCTTGAGGACATAGTTTCTTTAGAGCGACAGGAGTTCATTAGTTCTTTCTTGTCAGGTCATTTGCTCTGTTCTGCTTCATCACTCATTTTGTTTCTTCATGGTTTTTATCATGTTTTGGTTCATTTACTAAATGTTTAAGTTTCCGTCACCGAGTTTGGTCTCCTGCATTTTAGGTCCTTCACCCTAAAGTTCCCGACAGAATGACCTGACCACACTGGACCCAGTAGGAACATTTTTGCTTCAGTGGTTCGAGATTTTTTGCGCTGCAGTCCACACCATGCCACGCCATGTCAGATGGGTTTCCCTGCAGTTCTATACGAGTCATGCCTCGCCATGTCCACCCATTCCACTGGCCAAGGTTATCCTTCAAGCTTCCTGTTCCTGTGGAGGGTCATCAGTACTGCTCCTCTTCTTGGGTCTGATCCTGAGGATGGCCAACGCTCGTCCCCTTTGGCTGTATTCCCTGTTCCATATGAGGGTCAGCGGGACGGCTCCTCTTCATGCCTGTTCCTGAGGAGGGCTTCTGATACCCCTCACATCAGTCTGGCCTTCAGGAACCCTAAATGTTTCTTGTTTTTGTTTTGCTTCATGTCCCCTCCTGACAGATGTTTTGTTGTATTTGGGCATCTGGTATCTGCCCTTTTGGGGAGGGGTACTGTGAGGATTGTGAACTTTGGTTTGACTTTTGTCAGTAATGTAATGATGTTCCGACATGCTCTGTTTTGAGTTGTCCTTCAGTCACACCAGTTTCAAGTTTGTCATGATACACAGCTGTTTTAATTTCTGTTAATAATCCTCAGTCTATTTACGTGTCTGATTTTCACTTCCTCTGCTTGTCATCTGCTCTATTCTTGCTTTGTCACTCTTTTGCTGCTCCACGGTTTTTGTCATGTTCTGGTTGATCTATTAAATTTTTACATTTCTGTCACTAAGCCTGCCTCCAGCATTTTGGGTCCTTCACCTCCAGAACAGGGAGCTCGTGGCCCACTCATCGTATTTTTTTACATCACAAATATGATTGTTTGTAAACATAATTTTCTTTTCATCTGCGCCTGATTTTCAACAGTTTATATGGAGAAAAATTCTCTGAAATGTAGTTTTGAGCTAAATTTTCTTTAATTCCTCCATCAGAAAAATGCCAAAAAACCATGATTTTCATTGGAACAGCCCTTTAAAGAGGCCATACCATGAAAAACTAACTCTTTGAGCTTTAAGTGTATTATACTTTTCAGTCCTCACTATAAAGAACCCCAAAGTGGTATTTTTGATCCGTTCACTCATTTCTGAGTAATCCTCTAAAAACCTGCGCTCTCAACAGCAGCCCCTCCCATACACACAAAAATGAGCGGATCTTCATGATCTGACGTCACAGAGTGAGACCGCCCCTTTCAGGAAGAGTCTGCTCTGACAGCTCCGCCCCCAGTCTAACACCAACACTCAATTTCTCCACGGAGCTAGTGATGATCAACAAAAAACTTTCATTTTAGACAAACAATACCGTATATCTTCTAATTGTGTCCCGTCTTCAATAAATTCCAGCTCAAACAGTTGTTTGTTTTATATATATGTATATAAAATGCGCATCCATCTTTGAAAAAATGTGGATACTGTTTATTTTTGTGGGAGAAACAAAAGAAAGAAAGACTGTAGGATGACATCAGGAAATGGGCAGCAGCCTCATGTAGCGACATCTGGAATCGAGTCGTTTTACTTCTGGGTAGGAAAAAACTCACGAAAAATGAATAATATTTCAAAAAAATATATATTTTTTTGTGTATATATGTAATGTGTAATATATGATCATAAATATGGATATAGTTTACGCTGAAAGGATTAAGAAAATCTTAGTGTGGCCTCTTTAACTTCTATTTAGGGTTATTTGTACTTTACCTGTTAGGCCGACGGTGAAAGCTGTATCGTGTCATCTCGTTCCAACATCGGGGCACTAAAAGTTTTCACACAGATACAAAGATACAGTATATTGTTCCTAACCACGAGTTTAAGAGTTCTCCACGTGTTATCAAGCAGTATTTTTTTCATCAAAGTTTAAAGTCGGTACTATTTACTTTACTAGCGGACTGATCTTTTTAGGTGCGTGCTGCAGTTTAGGTCACGTGTAACCTGCTTGTTCAATAGGAGAGGGTTATTTTCCAAGATGGCGGCGAGCGTGAGCAGTAGTTCGGATGAGGATAAGACTAAGTTAAAATGCATTATAAAAGGTGCTACATGCACATTGTATCTATAAAAGGAGAAAGAATAAAAAATGTTACTGTCAAGAGATGGGCTTTGCTAGCTTTAAAGAAAAACACACTCCAGCAATTCTAAATAATGAATGAATGAGTAAATCCTTTTGAAACAATCCAAAGGTCATAATGAATTTGCCTCTTTGTCTGAAAATACTTAGTGTAAATTAAAATATCCAAGTGGTAAAATCTTTGTACATTTGTTTGGCACATGTGAATATATATATTTATTCATAGTCAGAATAAAATAGAATTTATTATCATTGCCTGAGCTATTCCATTGTATTAACTAATTGCATATATATGTTTCAGGATGGACCGATTGAATAGGAGGCTGACACTTGATTTCCATCAGCTGCTGTTTCGCTTCCCAACCAAGAGCAATATAAGTGAGCTGGTTTTTGCTGTTTGCTGCAGACAAGCTGATGCACAGGCTACCGCAGCCATCAGGGACTGAAACAACGACAGTTAACAACAGAGGTAAGCCAAGCAGAAAGTGACACTGAAACCAGACATAGAAGAAAACCAGCTTGACAAACTCCTGACGACACTAGGACCTTTTTAAAGTGCAGCAATGATGATGAAGAGTCTCATATATGACTCTCCTGGCCTCCCTCGTCTGATGACTTCAATGTAGCTAAAGCAAAACCTGTTGTGCTTCTTGAATTGTACAATCTCATTGCTTGGATTGTAGGTGCTTCTGATGAACCAACACTTTCATCTTATGTCAACATTTCAGATGATTTGTCCACTTGTCAAGATATAGTATAACATGCTTCCAAGGGCCGTAGGCAGACACCAAAATCTCTGTGTTGTGGTTAAACTGTTCATCATCTAACTGGTTCATTACTAGTTGTGTCACATCTTACTATTTCAGGGGTCGGCAACCTTTAACAGTAAAAGAACCAATTGGGCTCATTTTTTACTGATCAAAACCTAAAAGGAGCCGCATAGTCTTACTTTAAACTTTAAGGAATTTGGATTTTCATTCATAACCTTCTTTTTTCTAATAATAATATGAATTATGTCTATTTTTTTGGCACGAACAAAAGCAAAACATTAAAAAGAACCTAGCATCTCTCAAAATATGATTTTTTTTTTTTTTTACATTTGACAGAAGCTCAAATAACTTATTTTCAAAATAAAAGATGCTAAACAGGATCATCTCAGTGCAGATAGTAACCAATGTTGTGCAGCATAAGATAATATGCACTTTTAACTCAGAAAAGATTAAACGTTTTACCAAAGTGTGGGAACTAAAATCATTTTCTAGGCACTTTTCCGTCATTTACCTTATACAGCCTAAGTTTAGGTGCAGATAATGTACTATTCCATAGGTGTTAATATCAAATGACAAACATGAAGTGCTTTGGATTAGAAGACAATGACAGAAATAGTTTTCACACATAATCCTGAATATGTGTTATTACTGTTATTATTTTGCATATTGTGTCAAAGTCAGTGCTTGTCATGGGTAAACCAAATTGTGATTGTAATGATAAATGAATAGTCTATATTTGTTGGTAT
This sequence comes from Oryzias melastigma, assembly GCF_002922805.2. NCBI lineage: Eukaryota > Metazoa > Chordata > Actinopteri > Beloniformes > Adrianichthyidae > Oryzias > Oryzias melastigma. The sequence continues at coordinate 28,365,960 of NC_050518.1, forward strand.
TCATTTCTCTAATGTTAAATTTAGTCTTCCCTTCTAGGCTATAAATTCTAGTAATTTAAGTTCTAATAAAACATAAGAAGACATAAAAGAACAACATGAGTTTAAAGTCAAAGGCCACAGAGAGCTCATTGTTAACTTTGAATATTTACTTCTTTTGTCAGTTTAAAGCTCATCAGGACATCAGAAGCCTTTTCAGATTGCTGCTTCCAGCTTCATGTGTGATCATTTCCAAAACGTCAATATCTACAACGTGCTGTCAAAAGGAGTCTTCATTTCAAAGTGCCGCCCTCACAGATTCCATGCGTGGAAAAAAAAGTCTCCCATGTTATTCAAAAACATCAGAAGCTACTTCAGCGTGAAATATTTTGTTGTAGGAAATTAGCAATTATGTACAGTTGTCTGGGTTGCTTAATGTGGTGCTGAGAGGGCTTTAAATCTCTGCTCCTACTTAATACAATATTTCACAATACAATAAGCCTAAAGAAAAATGTTGCCCACATCAACTTAAAAAGCCATTAAGCCGCCTACGCACCATCTGATGCGTAGTTCATGCAGGACTTACTCATGGCACCACGGCTCTTCAACTATGAGATGGGATGGATACAGTGAATACGAATGAAGAGCAAAACTGCAGTTGACACTTTGATTCAAGAGTGGTGTTTATTTTTAAGTTACAACAATCGATTTATATTGTATAAAATGACTTAATATGAAGTAGGGAATCCTCTGCTGTATTTAAGGAGGAAAATCCCAGTTCAGGATTTTCTCACAGACTGCTGAACGTTCTGAAGCTTTAAGAACGGCAGGATAATGTGCATGTTTGCAGCATGAAGATGGAGAGGCAACCAGGTCTATGTCTTCCTGCACCTTTTATTACTTTCTGTTTTCCATTAATGCAATCATGTCTAGAGTCAGCAAAGGAAAAAACGAGGAGCTCTTGGGTTTGTCCCGACTGCCATCACGCTGCTTTTAGTTACCAGCTGCCATCGCTGACAGAGGCGGCATCCACAACCACGATGTTTCAGTAAAAGCTGCGTTGTTTGTTTAGTAAGATTACACGGTTGGTGATCTCGTTGAGGTTTTATTTTTGTTTCATGCTGGTCGGCTGCGCAATGATGGAAGAGAAATGAAGGAAGAAGAAATAAATGCAAAAAGAAAACAGTGGAAGTGGAATAACGTTTAACAAGGACACAAAAGAACAATATAAGGAAACAAATCAAGATGTGGCGTTCTTTGTTATAAAATTAAGCTTAAAGAAGAATTTAATCTTTCCTAAATATCTTTGCAATACATAAAAGCAAACAAAAGCCCATTTTCCACATGAAAAATCCCTTCATTGTGAAGTGAAAAGGGAAAGGCGGAGAAAAAAACGCTGCGAAGAAACATAATTAGGAGGAAAAAAACTTGAAATGACGGTTCCGCTAGCTTAGACTTCTCCCTCCACCACGTCATGCTGTCTGCTTTTCTAATTCCTAAAAGACCCCCAGGACAATTTTCTGCTATGCTAGCACTATCCTTCAAAGGGATTGCTTATGATAATACAGCTGAGAAAATACTCTTTGCAATTAAGCAATTAATGTGTCTGAAATTTACTGTTGTTGCTTGTTAATGTCTGCTTCACGCCTCTTTGACCCAATCAGAGATGGGATAAACAAGAAGACTGTTCCAAAAGTTTACTCTTTTTAGGATTTGTGAAACACAGAAGGCTTTTTGATAAAGGAAGATGAGTGAAACACACTCCAGTGGGAAATCCCATTCATAAATGGGAATATTTTGCATTTAAACTGCGTTAAGCCTAATTAAATTTACTGTTCTAATGGATTACAATCACACAAGGAAATTGGATTTACTCCACACAAAATTCAATTAGCCAGCTTTTTACAAAGTCTCTTTTAATGGTGTGTGTCCTCCCCCACCCTCCATTATTTATAAATTCAACATTTTGGGAAATCTCTGACAAAAGTTGGAAATGTATGAAATCCTTTTAGTGCCTGGCTTGTTATGGTAGAGGAGTCTAAACTAGATATACGTCCTTTAAAGTCCACAGTTTGACCAGTCCAGTCGAGGGTCAGATTTGATCCTCACTTATCTTATTACCATATTTCCCTCACTATAAGATGACACTGCGCCTCATAATCTGGAGTGCTTTATCTATGGATTTATCCTGGTTGTGTTTACTAATTTTGAAGCAATTTTTGAAGTACAGAAGGATCTGTCAAAACGTCAGTTTTTTTATTTAAGTTCCAAACAAGATTGGGTGTTATTATAAATTCACTGACACGGTGAATGTGTAGCAGTGTCATACTGTGTTTTAGTGTTTTTTTTTTTTTTTTACATGTTACTAACATGGCTGGGATGTAGTGTGTTAACAGTAACATTTTAGCAGTTGAAGTTTTTTTTTGTTTTTTTTTACATGTTAGGTGCATTCACATTGAATGCGATTTGCGCAGCATGGGGGGAGTGTCTCAGCGGGTGGAATCGCTCCAGCTCCATGGGCTTATGATGGTTTTATTTTCATCAAGCTAATAATAAAAAGATCCTCCAGTTATATTTTTTATTTTATCCCTCTCAGGTTAATGCTCACTCTGGGCCACAGACAGACTGAAGTAACGTTTACAACAACCATAAACCGAGGTGCAGCTCCCGGTGAAAGAGTGAAGTACACCGCACCAGAAGAGACTCTGGATGAACTGGTGAACCCAGACTTGGTGACGTGCTTTCCGGCGCCTCTGTAGAGCTCTCCAAAACATATAAACCCAAGCTCAGCATCATCCATGTTTTCCATGACGTAGCAACAAATGAAGTCCATAAAAATGTTGGCGGTTGAATTTGAGGTTAATTGCGCCTGGTGTCAATGCACCGTTGGAAATTACAGGCATTGCTAATATGTGAGCCCTTCTAACATGGTTAACGTGTAACAAACAAGTTCTAGGATTACAGTGAACACATTAAATAAAGGCAGACCGACTGACTCTTTTGTCTCGTTAAAAGCGCTTTAGTTTGACATAAGTTATAAATGACACAAGTTTGAAAATAGACCTTCATCATAACAGTGCAAAAAAGCGAGGATATATTTATTTAGATATTGTTTAAAAAAAGAAACAACAAGAGACCCTCGGAATATTGTTACGTCCCAGGATGTTTCCTTTTTGTTGTTTCCTTTTTGTGCATGTGCTCCAGCAGTGTGCGGGTACTGGACTATGATTGGTCGATGGTGCTCCAGCAGTGTGCGGGTACTGGACTATGATTGGTCGATGGTGCTCCAGCAGTGTGCAGGTACTGGACTATGATTGGTCGAAGGTACTCCAGCAGTCTCCTGGTTTAGTTATGTTAAGGCTATTGTCTTTTGGTTTATTTTATTTTTGCATAGGTTTGAGTTTTCCTAAGTAGGTCTTGTGTTGGTTATTATTTTGGCCGTGGTCCACTCTGATGCCAAGACTCTAGCTGTTATTGTTTTCCATCCCATATAAAATTGTTAATCTGCCTTATGTGTTCTGAACTTTGAGACTGAGGGGAGATGGAGCCTCATCACTTTTGTGTTGAGTCCTTTTCGGAGCCCTACACGGAGTAAATGGGGGGCGTGACGATGTGTTTCTTTTTTGTTTCTTATATTATTAACCTTGTTAGACATGAAAATCGCAACAACATCAGATGTGTACATATATATAAGTGGTCTTACCGTATTACCCTCGTAGCTCCACAAACTGTCCAGACAACGATGTTATACTCACTGTCTCACAGAACGAGAAGTCCAAAAACTTCCTCGCTGTCCAGGGAGAACAAGCTGGAGTATTTGACTTATTGTTTCAAGCCTAGGATTATGTCATGTGAACTTGGCTCCACATAGGCCTCCTAAAAATGCACTTCTCTCCCCTCTTTGAGTTTTCCTTTTTTTTTTCTTGGTAGTTATAGGTTGGCAGCAGTGAAGCCTCCATCAGTGTGTAGAGTAGGGCTTTGTTTGCTCAGGATAATAAAGCGCTATATAAGTATACACCATTCATTTAGAATGACCATATATAGTCAAAACAGCAAACTTCACATTTAACTGCATAAAAACCAACCTGGCAAAAATAAATAAAATGCTTGTTTACTAATCAGAGTATTACATGTAATCAAAGAGATGAACTGTGGACTTTCTTTAGATCTCAATGGATTACATTTTCTGGCAATTTATGTGACATTTCTGCAGTTTTTATTCATTTTTCTGTAGTGTTTGCCTCGTTTTGACTCACATAAGTGATTGTTGCGGCTTTATTTTGAGGTTTCATATAAGATCCAATCAATAAAATTGGTCGCCTAAAAAAAAAAAACACGTCCTTTACATTTGTGGTGTTTGAGGTTCCTCGCCGTTCAATCATCTGAACTGCATGTCGTGTCTAATCTCAATCAGATCTTCTTGTGTTTCATAATCATAGCTGTGTGCTGATTGGCAGCACTCAGCTTTTAAAGCTTATTTTTGATACCCAGACGCTCAAACCTCCTGCAGAGACGCTCTGAATGATTACATCCCCAATGTGTCTGTGGAACAAAGATGCACTTCATTTCTGTTTTTGCAGAAAATCACAGGACGAGTGAATAACTTTCAGGAGCACGCTGGGTTTCTAGCAAAATTATATGCATATGCAGCCTTTACATATTGATGTATTTTTGTTGTATAAAAGCAAAGCTTTTCATTATTGCAACAAAGCATGAGTCTAACATGAAATCACCAGCACAGAGAAATGGGTGAGGATGAAAGACTGGAGGCTGGGGAGAGGATGAGAGAAAGTGACTATTGCTCATCATAATGTGATTTGAGCTGAGGAAAGGATGGAAAATTACAGAGGCTCCTAAGTGCACTTTTTGATGCTGAAAGAGCAGGTAAAGCTCTTTGAAACCAGCCCATCACTGCTGTTTTTCATGGCATAGTGCCGGTCCATACAGGCATGGATAAATAGCACCTGCAGCACTCAGTCAGAGTGACCCAACATACAAACACGCCTCAACATCAGACAGGTGTACTGTTTGTGCTTGTTAATGCGTGAACTACTTTCTTTTTTTAGCATTGGAAGAAACCTCAAACATCAAGTGTCTCTTTGTCCGCGCCGTCTCTCATTCTTTCTGCTTCCTCTGAACTTTTCTACCCGGTTTGAGCTTCATGTTGACGTTCCATTGAGCCAGACGTAATCTGGCTGCAAACATTTCAGGGCAGACGGGGGCTCAGATCCTTCTGACTCAACCGTTTTTCTCTGCATTTCTGAAACACCTCAGATGACTTCTTGTCTAAAGAATACCAACACAGCTCAGACTGGTCTGGAGACCTTAATGGTGGATAAGTGCAATAACTTCCAACCAAGAGGGACAGATTGCGTGGTCAGATTAGCTTCTTTGACTTTTGCCTCATCTTAAAATTCTGTTTACTCCTCTTGTCTAGGTCAAAACTGACCCACCCCATCAAAGCTCCAATAAAATAACTTCATTTAACTTTAACTTTACACTGGAAATGTGCTAAATGTAGGTTCTTGAACGAAGATTTAGTCCACAGTGTTCACACTGGACAAGCTCGGAGGGGATTCAGTCAATCAATCAATCAATCAATCAATCAATCAATCAATCAATCAATCAATCAATCAATCATAATTTATTAATCCCAAGGGTAATTAGTAAATTAGTTGATACAAGACATATTGTCCAGTGGGCTGCACGGTGGCGCAGTGGTTAGCGCTCTTGCCTCACAGCGAGAAGGCCCCGGTTCGATTCCCGGCTGGGGGATTTGGGACCTTTCTGTGTGGAGTTTGCATGTTCTCCCCGTGCATGCGTGGGTTTTCACCGGGGACTCCGGCTTCCTCCCACCGTCCAAAAACATGCTTCATAGGTTAATTGGTGACTCTAAATTGCCCCTAGGTGTGAATGTGAGAGTGTATGTGTGTGATTGAGGCCCTGAGACAGACTGGCGACCTGTCCAGGGTGTACCCCGCCTTCGCCCATCATCTGCTGGGTTAGGCTCTGGCACCCCCGCGACCCCGAAAGGGACAAAGCGGTCAAGAAAATGGATGGATGGATGAATATTGCCCAGTGGTGGGCAGCAGACATGCAAATCTGGCGGCACTGATCACCCAGAGAGGACACATGAGGAGGATACAGGAATGATGTCAAATATCAATCCTCTTCAATCTTCAATTTACCAACTTTAAACAAACACCATGTATATTTTTAATAGATGTACTATTTTAAAATGACCAATTTTTCTTCAATTCAAAATGAACGGCACTCATGCTACTTAAAGCCTTAGTTACAATCACCCTTACAGGTGGATATAGGCTGTCTGCAGGCAAAGAAATATGGACAAACTTGTACAGGGCCAATACAAAAAAGCAACATCGTAGAGCCAAAATGATCATGTACATTTTTTTCTACGTGCATGATGCAAGGAACAGATTGTAGTAAACATTTCTAACAACATGCAAGGGTAAGTAGGGGGACAGTAGGTGAGATTTTTTCAACTCCCCCAAATCCTACAGACTGTGCAGGAAGCCTTCAGTTCACATGATACATGCATGATCTTTGCTTTAGCTGTTAGAATCTAGGAAATTACACAACCAGAACGTAGTTTGTGTGTTTAAGCTACACGTATCGCTTGCACACCTGTTCTTGGGGAATTCACGTGAAGTTAGTAAAAGTCCAGTACTCGCACCTTTCTCACAACTGAAGTTTGGTGAAAAGATGCCAGATGGCAGCATCACCTGTACGTCATAAGTACGTTCAAACTTCCATTAGCCTTACAAATACTTCACGAGACACTTGCATCACAGACGACAATGGTACGTTTCATTTTAACATTTTCACTCGGCCGTATGACACTTAAGGGAGTTGGAAGACACACCTGCGCTCCCCTTAACCCTCTCAGGGCCAAATTAAGTTTTAGTAACAGAAAAAAAATGTATGTTTGGGGAAAATTCTCATATGTGGTAGTAAAAGACAATTCTGACTTTTTCTGAAAGACCTTCACAGAGTTCTGAGATGTTGCAGATTTCCAACATTGGTCCTGCTTGATAAGTGACCACTAAAGACTTGAAAAGGAAATGAACACCTGCTTCATTTCAAAAGAACTTTTCAAAGAATGTCACAAAACTAGAAATAACCAGCATTATGCGAGCATTTAGCTGTTGCAAATCTGCAATGCCTGCCCTGAGAGGGTTAAGATGCAGACCCTCAACGGGCCCGGACACCCCCTAAACATGAAGCACCTATACGGGTCACCCCCTCCATACGAGTGCATGTGGCTCAGACTGTACTCTCTTTTTATTCTTTCTCCTCTTTACTCTGCTGGACCGTCAACGAGCATTCACTGAATGATGTGCACCAGGGATTGCTCCCAATGGAACAAAAATGTTCAAAAGATGAGTTTTCTTATTTGGTCAAACTAGCGTTCCCTTCTGCTCAGATTAAGTGGTTAGTCCCAACAGTCCTAGTGTGAAAAAGTTGTTAGTCTTTTGTGCTTCCCACTAATTTAATTCATTTTTTCTCCATCACTCCATCCATTTCCCTCTTTCTCTTTTCTGAATAAATGCCCACCCTCCTAACAGACAAACACATGGACAAACAAGCTTGTTTGCCCCTCCACCCCTTCACTACTTTGATTTGTAGCACTCATCCACTCCTGTCATTTCAGTGCTATCAAACAGATTGCCCTAACACTCAGCTGCCTCACCGGTCAGAGTAGCTCTCCTTCATTGTGCTCTTTTTCCTTCCTATTCTTTGAGATGTCATATCTCCTTCGATACATCTCTTCACAGGCATGTTTTTCTTTCTGCCTCTGGCATAAAAGCAATCAATTTAACCATATATATATATTGAACACAGCTCCCAGGAGTAATTTGTAATCAAGAAGTGCATCGATTGAGTGTATCAATCTCTCTCGTTTGCCACAAATGTTGAAACTGTTTCACATAACATCACTTGAGTGTGGGTTGGTACATCCAATTGTGTGGATTAAAAATAAAGACTCCAGGGTAATGCCTATAAATGAGTTTCTTCAGACAAAAAAAGAAATCAGATTTGAGGCGGCGTGGACTGGTTTTGCCTTGACAAGCCGCAATGGTTTTAGTCTTGTTGTACGTTAGTGTGTTATGCTTTTCTTAGCAGATGAATTTACTGGTTCACCGCACAGACTGACAGGTTCAAGATGTTTTCTTACGAACATCACACGTTACAGAAATGGATCAACATAATCAACCTGCCCCACCCTAGCTCTAGAAGTCTAAACGCCGTGGGAACCCAAGATAAACTCCATCAACCAGAGCAGCCGGCTGTCCAGTCCAAAGTGAAACCTTTTTTAAAACAGTCAGACATGATGAGCTTATTTGAAATCTTAACAGGAAGTCTCTAGCATTCAACTTTTTCAAATGAGGATGTTATTGACACTTTGACTGTACACAAAGTAGCACCAGTTTTCCAGGGTGGAGCTTCTTGCAGCAGCTGGACTGAGACAGCAGACAAATTTGATTTCTAACTGAATTCCATTGAAGTTTTTTTCATTAAGATGATTATCCATTTGGATGGTAGTTGGAGTCAAAGGATCGGTGCATCACAGAACATGGCTGTAGCTCAAGAGTCTTGCTCAGCTTGTTGTAGAGTTATTGACTTTGTAACTACAGTTGAAGTTACATTCAGATAATGGGAAGAAGGAACTGTCTTGACTCGTGCTTCAGAAAAAAGGGTTGTTTTTTTTCCCTTTTTTATGCAATTTATTTTCTTGCACTTTCTTAAAGAGTGAAAAAGTGAAAAATCCAACCATAAAAATTTATTTTAAAGCAAAAAAAGAATATACTAAACACAACAATAACATGATAACAAGGTCTAAGATGAATGTGCTGCCATGCTTCCCAAGCTCTGAATCCAACTGAAGTCCATAAAAACACAGAGCAGCTACCAAAATGCATTTAACCAATAGGAGGCCAGAATGTTCTCATGACCAAAGAATGACCAGTACATGCATACATGAACCATAAAAAACAATCTAATTTCAGCCAAATGGCTCCAACAGACTTTTATTTCCTTTACAAAAAAGGGATTGGAATCTATATGTTTTAAAGCAGTTTACATAACTTCCTTTTTGTGTCATTCATGCTGCACCTTAACCCTGTAACACCAGAGATGTTAACGGAGACACCTAAAGGCCACACACTTTGATATACAGTAATTCTTCAGCTGTCATGTAAATCGTCTGATTCTGACGTGGAGAACAGGGATTTATGCTGTTGTGCAACACATGACTAACATAAAGTGTTGTATAACAGTGCAGAGCTGCTTTAGAAAAACGTCTAGTAAAACGATGTTAATTAAGTGGACACTTGAGTTACAGTCAACAAGGCTTTAGTGTAAAAGTTTCATTTCCAAATTCAGACCAACAGTTTATCTGGTGTGAGTGAAAAGTAAGTCAAGCAGTTTCCTGACGAGATGGAACTGAGTATAGATGTTGATAACGACCATCAAGATTCTTAATCTGAGCTGGTACTCTGATGTCTTTAGTTTAAGTAGTTGGAGTATATTCAGCTCAACAACACAAAAGGGCAACAAAAGTCAAATGTGAGGCTTTGTTGGGATCACCGAAAGTTGAGAAAATTTGAGCTTTGAAAAAATTAAAATGGCTATTACGTAAACTCCCTGCTCCACTACCCCTGATGTAATAAATAGTAAATAAAGCTTCAATTAAAAAAATACTTGAAGCTTGATTAATAGATTTTTTGTGTAAAGTCTGACTTTTAAACAAAGGTGTGTCAATGGGGAATTGGCCCTTGATACCATCCTCCACTATTTCTGTCTTTTATTTATTTATTTATTTTTTGTGTATTTGTGTTTACACCTAGTACTTCACAGTTTGCATCAAACTTAAAAATGAAAGTTGTCAGTTTGGTAAGGTTACACACAAAAGAATGGCAAACCAGACGATGTCACCAGGAGGTCATGGTGTCTCAGCTTCATGAAAGAAAAACTTTCTTTTTTTTTTCTTTCTTTTTTTAAATATTAGTTTTGACAAAATACCAGTTTGTTCAAGTTTTGCCTTTTGTTTGTTTGTTTAGGTTATTGAGGAAAATTTCAGTTAATTGGATTACATTTTTTTCGGTCCAAGACTTTGGTTCTGTTCTCATTCCTTGAGGTATTCTGTAAATTCAATTCTGTCCTTGTTATAATGCCTCCAACCCCATGCTTGACCATTAGGTCCTTATTTACTCTGTTTTTGTTTATTTTGTTTTTGTCAAAGCTAAACAGCTCATTGACCAATTACCACAGGACAAAACTGAAATTTAGTTTACTTTGGAATCTATTCTATGATTTATTTTCTCTAAATGGAAATCCAACAACATTTTTTTTTTCCCCATCAAAAAAATGGAACCAGGCACAACAACTGCACTGAGGGGTGAGCATGGCCTATGGTTTGTTGAGTGGGAACATGTTCATTTTGGTACATCTCACCCCATATAAAGTGACACAGAGTAAACAGAGTTTCATTTCTGACAATAAACAAATATCCTAAAACGATAACATAACATGGCTTTGTATGGGCTGCACTGGAAACCCAAGCGGGGAGTTTGCTTCAGCAGCACAGAGTTCTTTGTTCAAGAGGAAGTTGGAGCGAGGAGCAGCCCAGCTGTGCCGATGAACTCGTGACAATCAGCTGTAGTAGCTCTTGATTATCCATTTCAAAGATGTGAAAGTGGCTGGTGACACTCTTGGCAGAGGATAAAAATTCTACTTTGAAAGTCTAACACAAGACTTTGATTTGATTGGTAATGCAGCTTTGGGTCACGACAGGCCCAGACACAGACTGTTCCAGCCTTCTCATTGCCTGATTTCCTCTATAAAGCAGCACACCTCGTTTGGTCCAGTGATTAATGTATGTCTATGAATAGAACACAACTTGGAAAAAAAACAACAAAACTGTACAAATAAAATATTGTCAGTCATTTTGTGGGAATAAAATCCTGAGAGTACATTAATGTAAGTCACATGTCATGAGTGCTATGAATGTCCATATTTCTTGATGGTCATTCACTGACAAACGCACAACCTTCTAGTGTCTCAAGCCTTAGTTACTTGCAACTTCTGTAGGTGTGGTAATGGTATTGTAAAGTATTTGTACGCAGGCCCTTCTGTTGTACAGGTGTCGTATGGTGTCCTTTTGTCACACTCTAGTCTTTAACAGGATTCAAGTACTGGTCCCTTACTGACCGTGTGCAATTGTCTAATCTGATTGGCTGATTTTTTAATAACTGACAGTCAGGCTGCAGCGCATGGAGTGTGCACTTACCATGTGAACAGTAAGAACAGGCTGCTCCTGTCTGCAGAAATCAAAAATATACACACCTGTGTCGCCTACTTAACACTTATTTACGCTTGCATGGTGCGTAAATGTTCACCATGACCTGCTGCTCCCAGTGTGCTTGTAGAAAAAATGTGCATTTTTTCAGTGCAGGTTCGCCGACTGCTCTACAACCTTTATATTTAGAGTAGGTCAACTGCAATCCCAGTACAAGTTTGACCATGTTTCACCCACAGACGGCACATATCCATCTGTAAGGGTAGTTATGACTAAGACTTTATAGCTTTTAAAAGTTTGATAACCTACAACAAAAGTTTCTCAAAGTCTTTCTTTTTCTAGTTTTTTTTTTTTTTCCATACTTGATTTCGTTAGAGCTCTAATTTTGTAAAACTAGAGGTAAACTTTTTTGGCAGATAATTGAAATTCTTACTTTGCTTTGCTCTGTCAAATCTTGCTTTTATGGACGAACGTTTAGCTGGATCCACAACAGCGTCACTTTTTCACCAGCAGAACCCTCTGCTGGTGAAAAAGTGGTCCGGTTTATATGCTGAGGATTTGGATCCACAGACGAGTCACACGGAAGACTGAAAACAGAACTTACTCC
>NC_050518.1:28377909-28396578 GCF_002922805.2 Oryzias melastigma
TCACCAAATGATGTAGCTGTGTGCATCTCATTGCTTGCCCAGGGGAGGGGTCTGATGCTGAGAACACATTTGTCACACTCTGATGAGTAACAACTAACACTCTGACTGAAAGTACTGCCTCTTTGGGTTTGGACATGCTCTCTCTGACATAACCCTGTTAGCTTAGCCAACTCATCTGAATATAATCAGCATTATAGCACGTTTCATAGCTGCATCATGCTTTTTTAAAAATGTTCTTAATGATGCAGTGAGTTTAAAAGGACTTTTTGAATATTAATGAGTCTCTTGGAGCGTAACCATCCCTCAGCCAACAGAAAATTGCCTTTCCAGTTTGAAAACAGACAACTGGTGCCACATTGAAGTCTCACAATAGATCTAGACACAAACGCTATTCTTCTGCTCCTTCCCGAACATTTTTCGCCACATAAAAACTACAATCACACATTCAGCAATTTTAGTAATCATGGCATCAAAACGTTCAGCTCGTTCAAGACATTACTGCTTGTATTTTTGGTATTCATAATCTTTATAGTTTTTTAAAAATATTGAGCCAAACAACCTCAGTAGGAAATGAATGAGAAATTGTTCAAATCCTTCAAAAACTTGTGACCTTCTGCATAACTTCCAGCCATAGAGACAAAATTCAAACTTCAAAGTGTTCAACAGCTTCTAGGCCTTTAAGGGTTACTTGAAATTTAGCTTTTAATTTAGAAACAAGCTATCTGGGTTTGGCTAATTTAGACATTTCTTCAGTTTTTTTTTGGACGAATTTGGAGTTTAGCCAATATTTTAGCATTATGGTAGCTGTTTAGTCAAAAAAGGTCATTTTTCCAGTTTTTTAGGCTAATTTGGAGTTTAGCTAAATTTTGAATTATGCTATCTATTTTGGCAAAATTAGACATGTTTGAGTTTTTAGGCTGATTAGGAGTTTAGCTGATATTTTAGTAATATGCTAGCTATTTTGGCAAAATTAGACATTTTTAGTTTTTAGGTTAACTTGGAGTTTAACTAATATTTTAGCATTATGCTAGCTGTTTTGACAAAATTAAACATTTCTTCCGTTTTTGGTTATGTCGCGGGGTTCTCTTAAGAGTCCAGGAAAAATCAGCCAAACAGGAGGCAAGCCAGGAGAGATTCCATTGTGTTTTTCTTTTTAATAAAGTCTTTGGGTTTTACAAAAATAAAGCAAGGTTGAGGACAAAATGACAGACCCAAAATAAATCCAATAAGTTTTCTCTGGTCACTTTATGTTCAAAAACTCAGACTGGCACTTCTTCTGCCTGTTTCTCTTTCAGTTACTCACTGCCATTGTGAGAGAGAAGTACCTCCATTTATACTCCTTCTGGCCACTCCCACCTAATTAAGCATTTTACTCAGAATATTATCTTCCAAAAAATACTACATTTAAACAATCCATTTCAATAAGTTCTTCTATTAACTTCGGATTCTAATTAACAGTATTGAAATACAATTAATCAATTTAAACTATAACATGCAAAAATAAAGAAACAACAACCAAACAATTTAAATTAGAAACAGCTGTCTCGAAACTGACGTCAAAATTATATAAACAGGAAAAACAAATCCATCGGTTTGGCTGTCAGTGAAGGTGGGAAAAAAGGGGGCGTGGCTAAAACGCCGTGCTGCAGAGCCGCGGTGAGTAAATGTTTGTATGTGTGTGTATGCGGAAACTAGCGATGACCAAGTGTGCACCCAAGGTCTAAACTGTAAGAAACGAAAGATAATTTACAAGATAATGTGGTTGGATAACGGCAGAGTTTGTTTATGACATGGATGCGCGCGCCAGCGTGTAGGTGTGTGTGTATGTGCGTGTGCTCACTGCGCTCACTCAGACGGAGGGACGGAGCCGCTCCGTCACAGGTTAATTTGGCATTTAGCCAATAGGCATGTTTTGGCAAGCTTTCAGCTTGTTTTTAGCATCTTCAGCTATCAGCACTAGCATCATCAGCGGCCACATTCAGCTCACAGCATTCACACTTTCATTATTGCAGAAAATGCCATATATCAAGTTTCAATTATTTTTAAACTCAGAAATCCAACTTGTTTTTCTTTTTGGGCTTTACTGCCAGGCTTGTTTAGAAGTCTTTGTCCCCTCTGGCTCTTTGAGCAACGGCTAAAGTGATCTAAACTGTCTAAAGACTCCATACCCCCTGGTGTGCTGATTAATGTATAATTATGATGAGAGATGCTCATGAACAAGATCTGCTGGCATGTTTCATCTGTCAGAGGTTTCAGATTCTGAATTGGGACGCAGCTGTTGCAGCACAACGCAGACGACTTGACATCTTTCTTTTGATGAAAAAAGAGGCTCACTTAAAACCATTCTCTCTATTTCCTCTTTCCTTTTATTCCATGTTTCACAGGATGTGGAACAAGATCCTGCATCCATGCTTTGCTGGGATGTCATCTTCTAGAGAGCTTTTTGGACGTTTTCAATGCACTTTCACCCTCTTCCTGTAAAGGTTTTTGAAATCTATACGTATGCGTGTATTTTTAGAAGTTATTGGGCAGAATCTGATGAAGACAGTAAATACAAATTTAGGGAAATTGTCCTGCTTGGTTTGAAATGCATGAGATTAAGGAGCAGATAACTCAGTGAAAAACAACTTTTTTCTGTCATAAAAATGAGGGTGAAGGGTAAAAAGAGCAGACAGGAAAGCATAAAATCTTGCATTCAAGATTCAAGTGAAAAAAGCAAAAAATTAGATTGTGAGGAAACAAAAAGTGGTTGGAGAGATCGGACACCAAATGAAAAACATGAATCACACATCTGTAATCTCAGTTTTTTACCAACAAAACTAAACAGTGTTCACTGACCAAACAGGTTTTGTCTTTAAACATCAGAACATTTCTGTTATTTGAACTTTGTGGCAAATCTTGTTTTTTAACTATATGAAATAAAAGACGCAGCTGCTGCTAATGCAGGGGAACTGCAGGGACTAGCCCAGGCTGGCTAGAGCCAAATTAAATGCAGTGTAGATGCAGAAATAGAAGTATGGTTTCCCAGCAAACTGTCATCAGAAGTCTGCTGCTGCATTTGGGATCAACAGGAGACGTTTTATAGAAGTTTCTCAGCAGCCTGATACAAAGGCAAAAACAAGACTCGTGCAGGGAATCCATCCTTGTTCTTTTATGTTTGATAAAACAATGTGGGAAGAAGAAAGCACCTTTATGAACTGGATTTTGACAGAACATAGTCATGATGTGATAGTAAAACAAATACTGTTTATTAGGGCTGTCAATGGGAATGCACTAATGCATGCAAACAATACAAAAAAAGGGTTAGGATTAATATTTATTAACACAAATAAATTACATTTGACAAAACAACCGCCTCCCGTCGGCGTGGATTCATTTATAATAGTGCACACTTCTTTGGGCACTATCACACTTATAACATGGTCACTTACAAAATAAATAAATATTTATCAGATTTGTAGCACATTATTCATGTTAGTTTTTTGGTCTGGATTGCTTTTTCACAACCTATTGTCATATTGTGACACATCGCTGAGTTGGTACCATACAAGATGGCGCCAGAATCAATCTCTAGCTGGAAGCGGAAATTTCGCATCTTTAGCCGCTTGTTTAAGCGGAAATTTCCTGAACTTTACGAAACTCTTTCAAAAAGGATATTTTAAAAACTATCAGCTTTTAAGCTTTTAAATGCAAATAAACTGTAACTGTCTAACAGTTTAGTGTCCAAGATGAGCTTCAATCATTTTATTTCTTTCAAGTTAATGTTAACAAGTGTTCAAATTTGTATAGCTACAACATTAAAAAAAGCAGACGAGATGTTGTTTTTACTCTGTGACAGAGAGTGTCACAGAGTAAAAACAGCAAAGAAGGTCGAAAGTAGAAACAGGAAAAATGGTCCAAAGCTTAGAACAGGGGGTTCCGGTTGAGGACTTAAATGATTTTGGGTACAAATGATGTAGTCTTTGCAGCCATCTCCGGCAGGGGGAGGGACTTTCAGCTGTTCATTTTTGAGCTCCATATTTTTCCTCTGTGGACAGATTCTCTTGTCCATGACTGCAGTGGCAAAGTAAAAAGAGATACATGCAGATCGTCATGATAAGTTAAATAAAGGGCTTGTTTTTGCCCAGAACATGAAGGAATTATTTTTATTTTTCTTAATGAAGCCTGCACAGTTATGTAGAACATTTGGGCTTTGTGACTGGAACTTCTTTTTTTCAGAATTCTTTTGTGCAGCCCCACCCAGCAGCCAATCAGAATTGAGTATTCACCCTTCATTTAAAGTGCAGAAACACAATGTTTGCTTTTCATGGCTGTATGTCAACATCTTTGTTTTCTTGGAGTAACACTGCAAACACAAAAGTCTTTAGAGATCTGCTTTTCTTACTGTCGATGTGTTTTGTGCTCACAAATTGCACCTCTAGCATATGTGAGTAAAACATAAAAAAAAATTTAAGGTCAAAATTTTCTCTCTGGCCTGATTGTGTTCAAAAGCTGCATAAAATAAAATAAAATAAAATTTACCTCGTGAAATATTGCAAATGTTCATGATTAATCACATTTTCAAAAGTTGGATTAATCTGATCTTTTTTTTGTTTTTTTTGACAGCACTACTATTAAGTCAGTGTTTTTCTTTAAAAAAAAGTTTTACCTGTAATTCAAAGGTTTTTTCATGTTTTCTGTTCCTGCGGAGGGCCTTCGTCCATCCCCTCGGTCGTGTTTCCTGTTTAGGTAACCAGGACTGCTCCGCTTTGTGTTCCCTGTCCTGCAGGAGTCACTGGGACTGCTACCCTCCATACCTGATCCTGGGGAGAGGTTCTCCATGTTCCCCCTGACTACTACTGGGCTGAAGGAACCTGAAATAATAATAATGGATTGGATTTATCTGCGCTTTTCAGGACACTCAAAGCTCTTACATTGTGTATCCATTATTCATTCACACCTCATTCATACTTGGTGATGGTAAGCTACTACTGTAGCCACAGCTGCCCTGGGGCAGCTGTTCTCTTGTTTAGCTTTTGTTTTGGTTCCTCCAGGTCTCAAATGTTTTATTGTGTTTGGGCATCTGGGATGTGCCCTTTTGGGGAGGGGTACTTTGAGAATGATTTGGTTTAGTTTTTTATGTGGTTTGAGTTTTCCTCTTTAGTCACTTGAAGTTCATGTTAATCATTCACAGCTGTTTTTATTTATGTATTTAGGTGTCTCGTTCTCAGTTGGTCATGGCCAGCTATTGCTTTCTTCTTTCTCCACTGTTTTTTTTTTTTCATGTTCAAGTTAATTTATTAACTGTTTATGTTTCTGCACCAATCCTGGTCTCCTTCATATTGGGTCTTACACCTCCAGGTCCGAACACGCTTTACTAAAATGATTCAATATTTGTTGGGCTGTGCTCTTTAAATGACTTTCCTCAACTGGAAACTCCTGAATGCTAAAAGCTTCACAAGTATCTTAAAACATTTTTCTCTAAATACTTGATGGCATTGTATTTATATATATATATATTAAATAATGGAATTCAACAGATCTGAGAGAAATCTTCTGAAACTCTCCGGGCTGGTCTTAAAAACAGTTTAATGGTTAAGACAGAGGTTTTTATTTTTTAACCTTAATGTTTTTAAAGAAATCATATTGCCAGTTGACACTTTATAAAATATTTCTTCTCCGGTCCATTTGGAAATAGTTCATCGTTTTGCCATTAATCCACTGACCTGCAGAGAAATCTGACTTAATGAAAGCTCTGCTGTTGAGACCAGATCAACAGCACCAACAAACACAACAAGCGGGGTTCAACTCAGCAGAGACCTTATCACAACACTAATGGAGCGTTTGCTGAATTCACACTGACAGTAAGCGTGCTCTCATTTCTTTATTTCTATGTAATTGCATCTCTGAGGATATGTGTGGGAACACGCATGCACAAAAAATGTCTGTTTTCTGGGGTGTTTGTTTACAGAAGTGCACAACACAAACAGCTCATCGCTTCAGTATCCAAGCGTCCACTGTGAAGACATGGCAGGAGTCAGCAGCTCCCCTCTGCTCGCGCAGTTTGGTGCTGGCACATGAATGCCACCGCCGCCACGCAGGCAGAAGTCGGTCTGCTGGTTGACATCACCTCTCAGGAAGCTAATCCTTTTAGCTCTGCTGTGGCGGCAGGTGTGCTTAAGTGCCTGTTTCCATTAAATGACTTGGAGTTTTAACTGAAGCTTGATGAGACCGAATCATTCCAGAGAAGAACTTTGTTTACCAAAGACTGAGAAGTCTGATGGACTCAGAGGCAACACGCGATTCCTCACAGGGTTTGGTTTTGTATAAAGCTTTCATGCCATGTCAATAAAATGAGATGAACAAAGCAAAAACATTCATCTCTAATTCATGGAGTTCACTAAAAGTTATAAAACAGTAACAAGCTCCACATATCAGACCAGTTTCAACATAATTATCTAAAAAAAGTGCTTGTAATGTGAAGTAGACTCTTCAAGTTACAAATAGATTCAGAACGGACTGTTATAGAGAAACCAAACAGGTTTAAAGACCATCTCGGATCATCTTTTGGGCTATTTTCAAATTGTTTGTCATTATGATTCAGCTGTTTTTAGCCAGAATTGAAAAAAAATATGTTTTTTTTTTCAGCCTGCTCCCCTTCCCATCCTCCCTCTTAGCTTACAGCCCCTCACACCCCCAACCTAATAGTACCAGTGCAACAAAAATACTATCTTGTAGTTGTCCATGTAGATCCAGATTCCAGATCAGATGAGGAAAACAAAGACGCACATGAATCAAGTCGTCTGCAAGTAGATTCATCTGAATGGGGCGGAGTAGGGACATTGTGGACCGCCTAATTTCTATGTCAGAAATACTTCTACTAATGACATTTTTTTCATCTACCTGCTGGATTCAAAACAATTGAAGAAAAAAAAAAAACTCAGAAATGTAATTATAAGCTTAATTTTCTTAATACATGCCCTCCATCATCAGAAAAAATCCAAAGAAAACATGTTAAAAAACACTAAATAAACAGTTGCTTTGTAGTGGGTCTTGAAGGAGTCAGATCTATTCTCATTTCTTTAACCTTCATTTATTCCAGTTTAGACCAATTTGTAATGATTGCTTTATTTTCTAACATAAACAATCCAGTTTAGGACTCTTAAACTGAACACAAATACAATCTCTTTAATTAATTAGTCTGTTTAAATGGTTGACACATTTTAAACAAACAAATAATCAGAAGAAAAAAAACAACTTTAAACTGTCTTTAAAGCAACAAATTCTTTTTGGGCTTCATTTTGAGTCCCTAAACAATTAAAACATAACATTCATGGAAAGTCAGGTCATGTGACTCCTTCCCTCTGGTCTGTGCTGGGGGGTTGGATCGTTTTTTATTTTTGTTTGTCTTGTTTTAAACCAAAAGTAAGTCAGCCCTGAAAAAAATCTTCCAAGCTTGACAATTAAAGAAGAACTTTATCTGTAGGGCAAACGCGCAGGGCTATGGGAAAACTTAAATCTAATGTTATAAATGTTTAAGAACTAATTAACTCTAGAAATGTGTAGGGGGTAGTAACTTTATATTGGAACTGGCCCTGCCACCTGGCGTTCCAAACAGGAAATAAATGCTTGCCATCCGAAAAAGCCAGAAACCCATAGACTTTTATAGAGAAATAAACAGCTAACACTCAGTTACTTTATTGGTCAGAATAACCATTCTTGCTCTGCTACCTAGTTAACATCTTCTTGATAATCCTCTATTTTTAAGATATTTTTCTTCATGTTATTCAAGTTATAAACTGACCAATCAGATTACTCAATTAAAGTAGGAGGGGCCAGCTTGACCCCTCTTCCAACTTTCGTTGGAACGTTTGACACATTTTGTTTTGCCCATTTTTAAGTGGTAGAGGTTTCCAACAATCTCCCTCCTGATTGGTTAGAGTTGTAATAAAAAGGTTGGTTCAGATCAACTTGGACCAATCACTAGCAAAATTGGCATGTATGAGGGATTTTTAATCAATTTTGCTACAATTTTTTCAGAAATTTCGGTCAACTTCAGGACTCTTTGATAATTCTTATATGAAAAGTCCAGTCTTTTAGCAAATATAACATTTTGCAAATAACTTTTGTATTTTCATCATATCTCTTCATCAGTTAAAGGAAATTTCATCAAAATTTTCAGCAAAAAGTTTCAGCATCTTCAGCAACTATTTTCAGCAAAAATCATTCATACTAGCATTATCACAGTCTTTTTTGTAATGTTTTACATTATATAAAAAAAAAAATATGTCTGGCTCCAATATGGTGGCATCTATATAAAAAAAAGTCAAATAAATTGACTTAATTTGGCAGTAAGCCATTTTCTATGGACGCCGTCACACTCCCTGCATGGCTCCAGTTCTCACATACACTTTAATGTGAAGAGCAGATGTAAAGTGGCTCAAGTGGATCAAGAGAAAAAAATCCATTCAAAGGATTACTGTCCTTGAAAAAGTTGAGAATGAAGCCTTATGGGTACAAGAAAGCAAAAACCAGTAGATTTTCTCTAAGAAGGAACCTGTAGTTGATATTGGGTCGGATCAAAGTCTCGTCAAAGGCAAATGTGAGCTCCAAAGATCAAGGACAGCTGTTGTCTTCTATAGTGTTTCAAACCCTCTGTTGACTCACAGCTTCTATAATCTTCTTATAAAAATATTATATAAACAACCCCATTGACACAATACCGGTCCTTGGATTCATTTGTGCAACCTGATTAAAGAGATGTACATAAAAAGCATCGTCTGGTGTCACCTCAGCAATCTGCAGCAGCTCTGTGGGATTTGAAACGTCCCGTGTGGCTTCACCGTTTCTCTCGTCAGCTCAGAAAAAAGCTAATCCAGTTTCCTTTCACCTGAGAGTGTAGGTAAGCGGTGCTGCTGCGGAGGGATTATTTTTGTCTGGAGTGGACTTAGCATAGATCAGCCTCATTTTACGCTTCTTATCTCCTCTCCCTCCTCCTTGTCAACTTTTCTTTGATTCATTCCACTTTGTTTTCCGCGCTTGTTGACAGCCTCAGTTCCTTTGTTTGTTGTTAAGACCGAGCGAGGATTTAGCTCTGCAGCTTTTGGCCTCGGATCTGAACCGTTTGATTTCAGGCAAACGTCTTTTTTTATTTTTTTTTCCCCTCCCTGCTCCCAGTGTAATCCAAGAAGATAAAGCAACCTCCTCTAACATGGTGAAGTGTTGCACTTGCTTAAGGAACAGACTAACCCATCTTATCCAAACTGTTCCCTTTTTCCTTAAAGTCGGAAAACCTGTCAAAATGAAAGACTTCCTAAGCCCACAACTGTTAGGCTTAAGGTTTCTAAATAGCTCTTTCACATATGATTTTACTAACAGCTATGCTATGAAATTAGGGAGACATCTACTGTATAATACTGGCTTTAGGTTCTCGGATGATTAAAATATTTTAGCAAAGACAACCTATTAAAGTGCAAAAGTTTTTGAATAATGATTTCATTCATCAGGGGGAAAAGCTGCCTGGGCCAAAAGGTAATTCTTCCCTCTTTGCTAAATAATGAAAGTTCTGTTATTAACCACATTTTTTAGAAATTGACTTCAGTTTCACCTGCTTCACCCAAGCCTGATCCCTGCTTCACGCGCTGGGCCAAACTCCACTTTAATAGAATCTGTGGGACAAAGAGGAAGACAGAAAAACAGCAGAACAACACAAATAGGTGGACTGGAAAAAAACGAACTTACTTTAAACTGAAGTATTGCAAATTTCTGCATTTAAAATGAAATTTATTTTCATGAATCCTGCCAGTTTTTGTCTTAAATTTGAATATTTTCTCAGTTTTCCTTTCTGCAATTTAAATGGTAAATTGAGTTTACTTTATTAGAGTGTTACTACCCTCCTTGAAGGCCCAAAGCGCTTTACAGTCACAGTCCCATTCACACATCCACACACACATTCACTCTGCTGCCAAACATTGGCACCAACCTACAACCACCAGAGACAATGTAGAGTTCCACATGGGTGGGAGAGGGCAGGAACCGAACCTGATACTCAATCAGAGGTTGACCGCTCTGCCTCTGCACCACCCATATTTAGAGAAAATAATTCAAACTGACCATTTTGTTGCTAAAAGTGAGTCATTAAAAAAAACTCATATTGTTTTCTTGGACGTAGTTTCTGCGGAGCGGCAAGAGTTCATTTGAAATTTGGCTTTGACTTGTAGGCGGAACAATTGCCATGAAACAATTCCGCCTCCCTTCCCCTCTCCCTGGGAGCTTAGAGCAGGGAGCTTGTGGCCCACCAATGGTATTTTTTTTCATCTCACAAACACAATCCTTTTTCCAACACCAGTTTTTCATCTGCTCCTGATTTGAATAAAGAAATACTCAGAAATGTACTTTTGAGTTTGATTTTCTTCATCATCAGAGAAGCCATAAGAGCATGGTAAAAACAGTGGGTCTTAAATGGCGTATACTTGTATAGCGCTTTACTACCTTTGTTGAAGGCTCAAAGCGCTTCACAGTCACAGACCCATTCACACACTCACACACTGGTAGTGGCTCTGCTGTGGAACACTGATACCAACCTTCCATTAGATTCAATTTGAGGTTCAGTATCTTGCCCAAGGACACTTCGACACATGGGCGGGCAAGGCGGGAATCTTCTTGACCGCTTCGTCCCTTTCGGGGTCGCGGGAAGGCGGGAATCGACCCCGCAATCTTCTGATCATGAGTCGACCGCCCTCCCGCTGCACCACGGCCGCCCGTTACTGAATAACCAAGACTGACATGTTAAGGGACACATGTTTTCAGTTTTTCCAGTAACCAGCTGGTGCTGCAGACAGAAACTGAGCTCATTCTTCTCTTAAACTAATTTATATCCTTTGAACCTCAGCACTGTTACAGTTAAAATATAAAAATAAACATATTGTCCATTAATGTAAAATTTAAACCTACAAACTGGCCAAACACTGGGGGAGCAGGAGTGATTCCAATACATCTCTGTGCTCCTGTCCTTGGCCATGGACCTCGCCTCTGGCTCGTTTTGCCTCCCCAGCTGTTCACCAGTTTCATCCGGATGAAACCCATCGGCTACCCTGTATGTAGTTGTAGAGTTGGCTAATAGCTAAGCTAATTCTTCTTTAACAGTCCTGGTACATCACCTGTCCGTCAGGGAGAGAATCCCTCCTTCATGTGGACATCTCTGAGGCTTCTTCTTTTTTTTTGGTCCCAGAATCTGTCTTTTCCCTTACAGAGGAGTAGGGTCTAAGGGCAGGGATGCCCAGTTTAGCTTAGTCTGCTTATTTTTGTTTAGCAATCAGCTATGAGTGATTTTATGTTTTTGTACAATTACCGGTGTGAAGCCTGTTGAGACAACTGTGTTGTAATATTAGGCTATATAACTGAATACAACATATAAGGGTACGGAAAGGAGGAAGTTGGTGAGTTGCAGGCACATTGTACAGAATTTTAATTTTTTAACCCCCCCTAATTCTGTTGACTGGGGGTATTCGTGTGGTAAGTGTACGCTCTATGAGTGCCCTGTACTGGTTTGCCAGTTTTACCCCTCAGGCAGGTTGTAGCTAGGGCAGTTGTGACTAAGGCTTTACTTACAACTAGAGTATGGGGTAAGGGCAACATACGACACCCATATATACTAAGTGTGTGCAACTTCTATTAGCCTCACGGATACCTCATGATTACCACAAACACATGACTATTTGACGTTCCATGTTAAAAGAACCTCAAAGCAACTCTTGAGCTCTTTGCTCCCATCTACCATCCTCCACGGGCTTGGACCACCCCGTAAGGGTGCATGTGGCCATGCCTTTAACAGGAACCGGTTGATCACTGACCAAACGCAGCATCCTTCTTTCCTGTGGTCATTGGTGATTCACCAGAACCAAGCTGTAAATTTTGAAAAAAAAATGTGTCAGTCTTCAATAGTCTGTTTTCATTCACTTAACACACATTTAAAACATACAAATTCTAAATGAATAAACGTTCATGGCTGAAATAGAAGCTAGGTTTGAGAAAACGAGACGCTGAGCTTAGCATCATACGTTTTTACAATCAAAAATAAAAAAAGGAATGTTATTTTTAACAAAAGCAGTTGAGAATGGAATATCGTGCTCCCACCCCCCAGCTCTTAGTACTACAGTGTAAGTCTTGGTGTTCACGCCTCCGCAAAGAGCCGAGAAATCTTTTTCCAATTCAGCTCGCACTGCTCACCTCAGAAAGAAATGATGGGGGACAGATGATCTTGCAGAGCCCTTTATAATCTTCCCTGGGGTGCCGGGGGTAGCAAAGTGTTGGGGACAGAGTATTGATTTATAGAAAAGGCAGCGTTCCCTCTGCTGCCCACATCTGAGTGTGTCTGGACCGTGAGAGCGATAAGGGGCCGCACTAATGCCACAGCAGAGTAAAAGGGCCTTGATGCCAAATGGATAAGCGGAGAATTTTAACAACCTGAAAGTTTGCCCTGGCTTTGCTGTAACTTATTTTTTTCCCTCCTCATTGTGTCATTGTGCTGTGGCGCCGGGACATGATGAATTAGAACATTAAGGATTATGTTCTCCGAGAGATGCCCCCGGTGATTGGAGGTAAAAACTGGAATGTGTCGAGTCTGAGCTGAACGAGCACAGACCGCATAGGTTTCGATCGGATTTATAAGCCTAATTAGGCCAAACCACACAGGCGCAGACAATACCGAGGACTTTACCTTGTCATGGTTTTTTTATGTAATGCTTGCTAAGGGGAAGCTGAATCTCAGAAAGGGTCTGCAGAGCCATACATGTTGTAAAACCCCCAACGAGCTCACAGGCTGTAAATTATGAGTTCATCCTGGAAACAGTCTTGCAGTTTACAGCTCAGGCAAACGTTTTAATGGCAGAATACATTTCTGTAAATGCCGTCTGCAACCTGCCTGTATTATTTTCAAATTATCCAGAGTGTGTCACTAATTGGTTTTCTTTAATTGCTTCATTATGCATACTCACCATGTACTGTATAGTAAACACGGCATATATGATCTCGTCTGCTGTTCCAAAGTTTATTGAGAAGATCTGAAAAGTCACACCTGAGGGTTTCTGTGTTTTTTGCTGTTTTTCCAGTGCAGTTTTTCAAGCTTTGTCTGTCTGAGAAGTGTGGAGTGTGTAGTGAGGAGTTTTACAGCCTTTCAGAGCCAGCGTCCACATCTTGGCTAATATTATTATATATTATGTCAGCTTAACTGGGGTCCTGTGACCATGTGTGTTAGAGGTTAGCTCAAATATTCGCTCAGGTCTTGAGAGGTTGATGTAGTTCACCTTTCTGCATGCCCTGTCAGGGGTCACCACAGCGACACATGTGGTTTGGCAGAGATTTTTACGCTGGAGGCCCCTCCTGACACAACGTTGTATTTTATCTGGACTGGGGACTGGCACACAGAGACCCAGACTTGGGCCCTTGTGGCTACGTTAGGCAGTAGTATTTTGGATGAAGCTCATTGACCCCCTTCTAAACACACCCTGGTTTCCCATGAACCAGGCCTCCACACAACCAACTGAGCCATCTAACCGCTCAGTTTTACAGGCCTGAAGAAATCTGAAACTCTACTTTACAGATTTCACTTATCGCAGATTGTCTTTAAAACATAACTCTCCCAATAAATAAAGTAATCCTATAATTCCAAATTGCGAAAATATTTTTTTTTATTTGATGAGAAATAGGCTGTTATAATTTGCCTAAATGTACTTAAAAAAAATTTCACCACCTCCCAATTACAGTTGTCAACCTGCCAAACCTTACTTCAATTAAAATAATATTAATGGATTAGATTTTTTGTGCTTTTTCAGACGTTTGAACTTGCAATGTGTATCCATTAGTCATTCACTCCTCATTCATACTTTTTGATGGTAAGCTACTGATATAGCCACAGTTATCCTGAGGAAGAGTGGCTGCCAGGACGCACTCTGACCATCACCGGGACACTCATACACTCACACACCAGTAGAGCCTTACTGGAGGTAGGGAGGGTGAAGCGTCTTGCTCAAGGACACTACAGTTGGCTGGAGGGAGTGGGGATCGAATGGCCAATCCTTCGATGTCTGGTTGACCTGCTCAACCACCTGAGCCACTGCTGCCCACAATGACTATAAGAATCACTTCATGATAAAAAAAAGCCTGACAACGTGAAGGACCATTAAAAAAAATAAAATAAAAAATAACCATGATGCTCCAATCTAAGTAAATGTGAAAACAGATGACAAAAAAAAAATGTTGACACATTTTTTAAAAAGGTCATAAAGAAATGTAGATTTGTAAAGATATTCTTTGAACTGAAAAGACAGAAAATGAACTTTCTGTAGTGTTAGCATAAAATGACATCTGGACCAACTGAGACGTTCCTAAAAGTAACATCTTAAAGACCCACTCCAATGAGAATGATGTTTTTGGTGTTTTTAACATGTTCTAGAATTTTTCTCATGATGAAGGACATATATAAACAAATTAAGATTAAAATGACATATTTGATTGTTTCTTTATTTAAATCCTGTTGGATCAGATGCAGATAAAAACCCCCAGTTTGAAAAAGCTCAGGTTTGTGACACCATGGACGGGTCAAAGTCTCCCTGCTCTTCTCCAATTCTAGATCCAATACTTGAAGACAAATCAATTTCTTTATCTTCCCCGTCTGAGCGGCCATCAAAACGGTTTGACTGGAGAGATCCTGTCAAGTTTTTTTTTTTGCTACGCTATTGTTAGCTTGGGGTTGGGGCTGTAAGCTAGTGGGAGAAAGTGTTAACAAAGGAATGCAGGTATCAACGCAGGGTCACTTTGGCGCCAACAGTCCCGCCCACAACTTACAGGGGAATTTCGAATGAGCGCCTGCTGCTCTGCAGACACTATGTCTTACAAAACAACAGACTTTTTGATTTTGGCTAAAAAGTGCATATTTATAATTAAAAGACAAATAGGAACAATTTTACTAAATAGTGAGTACACTACCACCCCCAAAATGGTGGTGGTAGTGTAATGGTATGGGGCTGTTTTTGCATTTCAAGACTGCACACAGTATTATGTTTTATGTGAGTCTTAATATGAATTAATAAAAGTTTTCTGTAGTGAGTTCTTTAAATTCAGGACTGAAATCTGACCCCAAAAAAAGCTTCAAAAAGAATTAAAAAATTCTCTGTTGTGACTAACTTGACATATTTCTGTGAAAGTGTCAAACAAAATTAATCACCTCAATAGATCAGGAAACCAAGTGAAGTAAAGGAAACCTTTTTTCTTCTCAGCAAAAATAAATATTTTTTCAAATAAGTAAAATTTGTCCTTATTAAGATATTTTTTGTAACATTGACCTTTTTAATGAGGAAATGTGACTAATAAAAGCAGTTCTTTTTTCAGAGCATCACAGATCAGATTGGATGCTCCTCAGATCACGCTCTGTTTTATCTATTAACTTCTGTGGAAATATGAACCTGTTTGTTTCTAAATTATTCTTAATTGTTGTGTTTTTTAGGTTTCTGAAAACATTTTGTTCTATTTGCACAATCAGAGAGGATCAATGGGAGAAAAAACACTAGAGCAACTATATTTTGTGTTTTGAAGAGCCCAGCAGTTGAAACTCATGTTTGTGGTGTTTTTAACATGTTGTTGTTCCTGTTCTTCATGTTTCTGGTGATGAAGGAAATACATGAAGAAATTTGTATTTCTGAGAATTTTGTTTATTCATTTTTTTTTAAATCAGGAGCAGACAAAACAAAGCTGTTTGAAAAAATATGTATTTATCCGCTGGGTGGCCCCACAAGCTTGATGCTCCGCCCCATTCTGATGCATCCACTCGGAGACAAATAGATCCATCAACGTCTTTGTTTTCTTCATCTGAGCTGGAATCTAATCACTAAAAGAGCCATTTACTGTTGGTCAGTTTTTTACTAAAACCCAGCTGCTGAGTCTCAACTACCTGTTTAGAAGATGCACAATTCATTTATGTTTTAATGGTCATTAAGTCATTCATTTATAAAATGTAGCTTTTGAAGATTGCAATATTAAAATAAAAGAATGTTATGTTGTTTTCATTGGACAACAGCAAATTTGTACAAGTTCCTTTCAAAATAAAACACACCCTGTGTCAAATAAGGTTCTGCAGCGGATTTTCTTGAATTAAATATACAAGAAAGTCAACTTAAACATGACAAGATAATTTAGAGTCCAAAAAATGCAATACAAAACAATAAAAACTTTTGCCATCATTAAACCTCCAACCATCATTCTGATCAGCGTCGGACATGCTAAAGACTCTAAACACATAACATAATTAACTAAAACAAACCATTATTTATTAAGATCAATTGGATTTTTTCCTTTTCAAGAGCCACAATGGATAAAGGAGCTGCATGTAGCTAACTTTGTTTTTGGCAAAAAACAGTATCATAATATAATAAAAGACCACTAGGAATGTTTGATAACAGATCAAAAACTGGTCTTTAAGACTGGATGTGAAAATGTCTTTTATTTTGGGATGTAAATATCAAATAACTGAATTAAACTTAAAGAGAGTTTCTGTTGAGGTCAATGTGAGCAGAAATCAAGTCAAATGGTTTTAAATATTCACTTTTTTTGTCCGTGAAGCTGGCTGTAGTGGGTTTAGCATAACAGATCACAAGTAAACTTTTTCTTTTTCCAAACATGAACTCAGCTTTGTTCGAACCAAACATTTGGAGCATTGTTGCATGTTTTATATTTAGGCTTCAAACAGAAAGACTCGCAGTTGGACTCCTTTTAGTTGGGCTTTCATGTCGTGCTTCTGCCACAAAGGAAGCACACCTGCTTTGGTGCGGCTCCCTCTCTGAAACTCTAATGATACCTTCTTCCAGGCCTATTTCAGGAACATCAAAGGATCAACTGGCCTAAGTGCTCATGCCACCGTGTGAGGGCTACACACTGAATCCTTTATTTAGAAACTCCCATCATTCTCCATGCAGACACCAGAGTTTTTGTTTCAATCATTCTCTCAGGGTTTCTCCAACGCGAAGCGATGGCGCCACCAAATGGAAGACAGAGGTATTGGTGATGATTCCTCAAAGAGGCAGCAACAAGTCTGGGGAAATTCATGCATAGTTTTTGATAAAAAAAAAAAAAAAGAACGACTGAAAAATAAATGATAGTTCTGGCAGGAGCCGCTCTGATCATAGACTCAAATCATGTAGACTGAGGAGTGCCAACAGAATAAATCTCCCATGCTGCCCGGTTTCTAATATTCCTTTGCTGACCTCTGATTTCTCTCTGGAATCAAATTGCTCATGTTTTTGTTGACTGAAGTCAGCCAGCCTGAGTCATCTCAACCTGTGATTTTCTTTGATAGGATGAAAAACATCCTTGAACAGTTGGAAGGCCAGAGTGATCTATCTGTTGCCTAGCAACCGCGCTGACTCTTATTTTGTTGTGCAGGACCACTAACTAGACTTTCAGTCAAGGTTGCATCAGTTTGGTTTGATTCCGCCGCAACGCTGGAAACATGCAGCAATCAAAGATGAGCATCTAATATTGATGCGGCAGAGTTAACGCTCAGTATCAAATATATAAGAGGATCTTGATAATGTGGGACTGGGTGAGAGGAATGCAGATGTCGAAATAGAAAGAAACTGAAAGAGAGGCTTTCATCATGAACCCGAGACCCGGAGGTGATTAAAACCTCAGGTGAATGTTGCAATCAGGTCAAGCAGCAGCAGCAGAACTGTCCATATGTTTAAACAGGGTGTTGTTTAGTCTCTCTGGAGTTCATCCCAACTTCTGCTGTAGAATTCTTTCCGCAAATCCTCATCTAAAATTGCAAAAAAACGCAGGCGAGCCAACGTTAGACCAGCATGCAAGAAAGCAGTCCATTGCGATGGCAGGTGAGACGATTCATAATGTTTTAGTCAATGGACAAACAAGAGAAAAGCCTCAAGCTGCATGAAATAATAACAATGATTTGGGATTTTTGCAGACAAAACTCCTGCAAAAAAATACTTAGGTTGTTTAGTTTATTTATTTCATTTTCTTAGCACACAACAAAAAAAGTCAGAATACTTTTGTCCTTGGTGAAAATGAAAGGGGACAGAAAGAAGGACAACTTATTGTCTCTGTCCCATTTAACTAAATCGATCAAGATAACAAGACAACAAGAAAATAAACCAAATACCTCAGAGTTCTTATTTTTTTTTATCTAACCCGTTCCCAACGACCTCATAAATAATATTTTAAGATTGTTTGTTAAGTTTTGAACCAAATTAACTTAATATTTTGGTAGAAAACATTTTAATGACATCAAATTACATTCTTTTATGAAAATGTCTAAACAGAGAATTTTTTTTACTCTTCTGGGAAATTTTTGTTTGGAGTGCAGATTGACTGTATATGAGAACTGGACTGAGTGACTCCTTCCCCTGGTGCTCCAAACAGGAAGTACCTGCTGGTTCCAATAAACTTCTATGTAAGGGATAATACCCGACGAAGTGTGCGTTATGAGAAATTAACGCACGACGCGGAGGCCTAAACCGTCCGACGCGAAGCGAATTAATTTCTCATAATGCACTCTTCGGAGGGTATTATCCCGCTTATACCATGGTCATTTACAAAATAAATAAACATTCAATCAATATTTAGTACTTTATTCTTGTTATTTCTTTGGTTTAGTTCATTTTGTCACAAAAAGCGGACTATTTG
>NC_050518.1:28396887-28401471 GCF_002922805.2 Oryzias melastigma
TAATGTGTTTTTATTTTTGGTGATGTGTTTTTTGTTTTGAGAATGTATTCTTATAAGCCTTTTATTGTACACTCCTAATCTAATTATTTTATTTTGATTTTTTTATATGTTTTTATCCCCTTTTTTGTACAGCACTTTGGGTCTGAACGGGCAATTTAAGTGCTTTATAAATAAAGCTTATTATTATTATTATTATTATTATTGTGCATTATCACTTTTTAATCCACACCCAGCAGCCAATCAGAATCGAGTATTCACTCAGACCATGGTATAATGAGTGATAAACACCTGTTACTCACTCATTCTATTGGTCAGAATAAACATTCTTGTTCTTTATAATTTTTTTAAATATTTTTTTCTGTAGTTCAAGTTATTCAAGTTATAAACTGACCAATCAGATGCCTTCATTTTAGGTGGAGCCCGCGGGCCGCTACATCCAACATTCAAAACATTTAAGGGATTTTGTGTAGCCAGCTTTCAAGAGGGGTGTGGCCTTCAAACAAGCTCACTCCTGATTGGTGAGACTTACAGTATCAAATTTCCAATATAAACACAACAATCATACATAAAAATGGTGAAACATAAAATCTGACAGCGTTGCAACAAACAGAGCCGTACCGGCCAGAACAAACAGACTAAGAGACCATTTCTTCCCTGAAGCTGTTTCTGGACTAAATGTTAATTCCAAACCACGAACCTCTGATATTTAAACATATATGGGATTCTTGCACATCTGCTTGATTCTGGACACTTTATTTCTTCACTTTCTTTCTCCCACATTGTTGATCTTCTTTTTACACATTTATTTGTAAAGTAAGGTGTTTACGTGTGTTGTATACCTCCGTCCACTATCTGTGAGCTTTCATTGGAACAGGTAGAACGACAATGAAGGCATTCTAATCTAAAAGACAATCATATAGAATAAAACCACCAGCAAACGTTCCATAAAAATAAGTAAATACTAAGAACAATAAAAGTGATAAAACATAAAAAGTACAAAAGACGACATGTGTTAGAAAAGGCGTCTGTACCAGTATCTCCAATATGGGGACTGGGACCACAAGGGTCTAATGTTTTAAGAAGCATTCAAACGTTGAATTAAAGCATAAATGAAGAGTGTTACAAACATTTCTGCAGCTCTGCATCATCGTAGGCCGCCTGCAGCTTCTGCACGTTTATAGTCAGACCGCAGATGTGCAGTGTACAGAGGAGTACAGTGAGACCAGAATAAAAGAACCATTGTAGTAACTGGACATGTTGCCATGTTGGTTAGAGTGGTTGCCATAGAGTTTAAATAAGAAGATGTAAAAGATTCTCGTCCGTCCTGCTGACGTCTTGAAGCTGAGTCATTGCAGCGGCACTTACAGTCTTCTGTCTTGATCCAAATGGTTTCAACGGTTCCAAAAAGACAAGTTGTTATATGAAAACTCTTTCTGTCTGTACAAGTAAAGTAAAAAAAGAATAATAATTTACTCTTTTACTTTCTAGAGAAATCTGACAGTTGGTGGCAAAGACGAGTTATTCACAATGAGTCGATAAACATTTCTGTTCTTTCTGTGGCAGAAAAGAATTCTGCTTCAGAAAAACAAAACATCTTTTGGAGAGGTTCCTAAAGGAGTTCAGCTCATTTTCAGTTCTGAACTGTGTTACGTCCTGCTGCTGCTGCTGGACCTTTGTCCATCCAGTCCTTCTGCTCACCTGGCAGGTGTGGCCAATGGGTCATAATTGGCATCAGCTCTCTATTTAACACAGAGGAAGCCACACGTATGTGGGCTTGTTTTCTTTTTCCCTCTTTGTCCTCATCAGTCTTACTCTGCTGGGTTTTGTTATTTTAGTTTGGATCTTGGTAGTCTTAGTGTGCGGGCTTTGTTTATTTGTTTTCTTTAGGTAGTTTCGGTTAAGCAGACATGATCAGGAGCTGCTGACTCTGACGGTGGACATGTCTGGATCAGCAGTCTCCATGACTTATTTTATGTTTGTCCAAGGTTGCAATTCCCTTTGTTTTGTTTCAACCAACACACTAATTGTTTTTCCCTTTTGTTTTTCTGGACACAATTTCTTTGTTTCCCTTACTTAATAAACTGTCCAGTTTTTTTGTTTTGGTCCTATTTTAGTTTTATTCCCCCCTAGACTCAGCCAGGTCCGTCTGTTGGGGCTGTAATAATGGGAAGGAGCACTTTTAGTCAAAAAAAGAAGCAAGTATAAATCTGAATGTGTTTCTTTTCCTCTGGATTTACAGTTCAGAGTGTTTTGAGGGAGAAAGAACACTCAAGGGAAAAGTCAAAATTCTATTTTCAAAACTGTCTCAGATTTTTGAAACTTCTCTTTTTTTCTTGACTCTTTTGCACTGTTGATCCAGTGGTTAAACTCTCCTGACCAAACCCTTTTCCTGCTGCACAGAGACCTGAATCCTCCAGAGTCTTTCCTCTTCATGCTCCTCTTCACTCTTTCACAGGAAGAAAGGCCAGAGTTCTGTGCAGAGGGCTTATAGTCTGCACTCAGAACAGCTGTCTGCTGTGTGTTTGTGTGGTAAAAGTTTCACCCAACCTGTGAGACAGGCAGCATCTTCATCAGCTTCAACTGCTGCTCCTTCTGTTTTATTCTTAAATTACCTTCTTTAGATAATTTTGCTAAATTATCTTCATCGTTATCCTTCAACATTTTCATCTTCTTCAGCTAATAAAACAAGAATTTTCAACATTTTGTATGCCTTTGATGGAATCTCTTCTTTGAATTTAGTCTCTTCTTCTTCATTTGCGGAAGAGACTGAGGAGGACCTCATTTTATCAAAAATGAGGTCCTCGTCTTCCTCAGCTGGTGAAAAGTTTGGAAGATTTTCAAAAGTCTGGTTCTCTGTAATGGAGACGCTTCCATCTTTGTGTATATCGTTAGCTCCTGCTGTTTTATAGTACACAGAAGATATTGCTTGTAGTACATAGACATAAACAAATGTTCAATAGACTTGTTCAGTAGACATAGACAATGGACCAAAGACACATTTCAGGCACAAATAGACTCTGCCTTCAGTGGCTCCAAGGTCAATTGAGTTTTAAGGTATCCTGAAAGTCCTCACTTAAGCTATGGACCTCAGATGAAGTGTTTTCATCGTCTTCATCAAAACACACATCCTCACCTTCCTCACTTCATAAAACACAAGGATTTCCAATGTTCTGGTAGCTTTAAATGGAGGTCTTCATCACCAGAACTGTCCTGAAACTTCTCCTCCAGTTACTCCTGGAATAAAGGAATATAAGGAACAAAAGTCAAACATCTTTCTGCAGTAAATGTCTCAGATAAGGCTGTTACAGCGCCACACTTTACTGTGATGATGTAACGCACGTCCCTGACCTCCAAACCTGAGCCTCTTGGACACAACATGACATCACATTTGGCATTAAAACACAGATTCAGCTTCAGTGCATTGGATGAAATCTCTCTGCAGAGGAACCCTGAAGCTATATTCACGCCAGGCATTCAAGAACACGTTAAACTATTCTTTATGTGTTGAGCCCGTGGTGTTCACACTGGATGATCATGGAGCGATGGCATCAAAGTTTGACCTGGTTTCCCTCTAAATGCACATTAATGACACACATCTCGTATCTACAGCCTGAAAATGCTCATGAAAACTTGTGTAGTTACTAGGGCTGTCAGATTTAGCGCGTTAAAAACGCATTAATCTGACACGTGCTTGACGCCGACAATTTTTTTGACGCATTAATCGCGGATTTTCCATAGACTGTATATAATGGGGGGACCTCATAGTTCGATAAGTCCATTATTTTTACAGTCATACGTGCCTTTCCATACCGCGCGCGCGGGCGTCCCGCCCTCTAACTCACCGGCTGCTCTCAGGAGATCACGGGCGGGTCTCCAACCTCCGAGCTGCTAGCTAGAACCGGCCCGGCACTAGGACCTGGAGAGCTCCTGCACTCTAACCCAGCTCCGGTTCGCGTCCAGTACCACGTCTGGTGGTACCGGCTCGCGTCCGGCGCCGCGTCCCGAGAGCTGCGGACCCCCGACGTTCCGAACAGCAAGCGCACCGGGGGACGTTTTAAATGTTCTGGAGGTTTAAGCGTGATCCAACCCCAGCATAGCGGTCTGTCTGCCGGCATATTCATGGCATGAGCTCCGCTGGACACGTCGCTGCATCGAGCTGCAGCCAGAGAACACGGCGGCAGTAACAGACTGTCAAACTATCAACAGAGTATCCCGCTTTTCTCAGTCTTTAATGTTTTAAAAAGCAAAAGTTAATTGGAAGTTATAAACCTCTATTTCATTTATTACTGCAGTTCAGAGGAGGAAAAGATTTGGTACTGACAAAAAATGAACATGAAAGTGTCATGGAAATTTTATTTTTGATGTTTTTTATTTTATTTTACTGAACGTTGATTGAAGTTTTGAATTTAAAATGCCCTTCACTTGCACTTGGGCTTTTGTTAGGCATTTTATGTTCCAGTCTTTTATTGTTAAGAAAGTTTATCTCAATACAATGATACAAAATAAAGTATTTCTGATGAAAACTATTAATTTTGCCATTCCTGTTTTTATAATTAATGTAGAACTGCTAAATTCCACGAAGCA
>NC_050518.1:28401882-28403899 GCF_002922805.2 Oryzias melastigma
GGATGATCAGGGAGCGATGGCATCAAAGTTTGACCTGGTTTCCCTCTAAATGCACATTAACGACACACATCTCGTATCTACAGCCTGAAAATGCTCATGAAAAATTGTGTATTTACACATTAATGCAAGAGTTTTGGACGCAGAAGCCTAAAATAAGGCGTTTATACGGACTTTTCATTGGAAGTAGCCACTTGAACGTGGGTGTAAACTAAACTTTAACAGGTAATTTGACTCAGTAATGCAATTTACAAAAAATGTTAAAAGCCTGAAGTGAATGATCACAAAAAGAAAAAAATTATTGTTTTTCAAACAATTCCTACCTCTTGGTCTCAACTGCTGTAAACACATTTTAGATGTTTAGTCAAAGTTGCTGATTATTTGATGAGTAAAATGTTTCTCAAATTGGTTCAAACTACGAAAAATATTTTTTTTATTTCTTAATTAAATTACTTTTGCAGCAAGTTACTACTAGCACTGTGTGTTTCTAAAACTCTTCTTTAACTGTTGATAAATAATAATAATAATAATAATAATAATGGATTAGATTTATCTGCGCTTTTCCAGAACGCTTACATTGTGTATCCATTATTTAATCATTCAAACCTCATTCATACTCAAAACTCAATAATGTAAAATAGAATCTACACTTCCTGTTGAATAGGTCAGGAGAAGCTGACATTCCTGTTGGGTTTGTGTTCCTTCTTCAAGCAGTCTTAGTGCGCCCTCTTGTGGTCAAATAGACCTGCTTCATCTAATTTAAAACATTTTTTTGCTTTACAGACAAGATTTATCACACACTTTTCATTACCTCATTTCTGACAAAATTATTATAAGTGTTTCTGCAAAATAATTGTTTTCTGTTCATATTTGATCTTTTGTGATTTTTAATTATTTGAGTCAAATTGGACTAAACTGAAGTTCAAATATCATTAATTTGTTGATAAACATAAAGTAATTAATATATATAAAATATTTAAAATATCTAGTCTGAGATCTTCATGTAAGGGTTCTCATTTGAATGTAATTAGTGCAGAGATCTGCAACCTTTAGCAGTAAAAGTGGAATTTGGGCTTGTTTTCTACCCATCAGAACCTAAAGGGAGATTTACTTCAGTCTTTAAGAAATTTGGATTTGCATTCATGACTTTCTTTGTGTTTTTTTTTTTTTTGCTTTTTAATAAATGTGAAATATGTTAAGTATTTTTGGAACAAACAAAAGCAAAAATGTCAAATATATTAGCCAAAAGTGTTAGGATATTGCTAAAATATTACCTAAACTCCAAATTAGCTTAAAAAACTCATTAGAGGCCAAATTAGCCCAAAAAAAGCTTGTTGTTGCTTAATTACTAGCTGAACTCCAAATTAGCCTAAAATCAGTAAACTAAATTAGTCAAAAATGTTAGCCTGTTGCTAAAATAGAATCTAAACTCTAAATTATTCTAAAAAGACTTGAGTTGATAATGAAATAGCTGAAAACATCAGTATTTTGCTAAAATATTATCTAAACACAAGATTCCTCAGTAAACGAAATAAGTCAAAAACGTTAGCCTGTTAGCCTAAAATAGAAGCTAATCTCTAAATTCTTTTTTAAATTACTATTATTTTATTTTTTTTCAGCCGAAGAGCCATCATGGACGGATAAAAGAGCCACATGTGGCTCTGGATCCTCTGGATCCTCTGGATCCTCAGGTTCCAGAGCCCTGAATTAGTGGAATGACACCTCATTGATTGGAAATCTAGTTTTTCTAAATAAAATGTGCTGACATGATTCTCAGTCGTGTCTTCTGTCTCCAGATAAACCAGTTATAAGACATTTGTGAAGAAAACTGCCAACCCTCCGTCATGTTTGATTGTGATGAGCTGTTTCCAAACGTCTAATTGTGGCTGGTCTCCTGCTGCTGTTCACTCATCACAGCAGGAGGCAGCAAAACCAGGACTGTGGTTGGTTAAAGACAACACATCATGATGGGAAATGGAAGCTGGTTTTCATGTCAAAATTCAGCAGCAAGATGTGTGTT
>NC_050518.1:28404243-28413462 GCF_002922805.2 Oryzias melastigma
AAACTAAAACTTTTTTAAAATTCTAAAATTGGCCTTTTTCTATAGCTTTATCTCCATAGCAACCATTTCATCTGGGGGTGGTGAAGAGGTTTTGGTCCATTTTAGAAGAATCACCAAAATCAACCTTTTGGATTTCCTTGATCCTCATCTTGGGAGTTTCCTCCCATTGTCGTTGGGTCGGATTGACGTCGATGAGTGTTTTAGATTTCAGGTCAAGATGGTTTTATTCAGGAGAGATTTTAGTTGATTTTAGTAACTGTGTTGCTTCTTATTATTATTTATTTTACTACCTTTGAGCTTTTATTTTATGCTCCTCTTGTAAAGCGCTTTGTGTTTCTCTCTGGAAAATGTGTTACAGAAATAAAGATATTCTATTCTATTCTATGCTATTCTTCTATTTTATTTCATTTTATTTTGTTTCATTCCAGTTTTTTGTTAACCACATTCCTGACAGTCATATCCTATATTGTTTTGTTCAGCTTGAACCAATGATTCATGTATTACATTTTCTTAATACTCCAATAAAAAAGGGAAACGCCTCTTTTGCGAGCTCACCGTAACGCTGTTCAAATAACTTGAAAATGAACATTTTTTCCACCAAATAGCCTCCCAACGACGCTTAAGTAGTTAGGGGACAATAGATCAAAATTATACGACTCTAAATATACATTTCTTTATTTAAGATAGAGCCTCTTAAAGGGTCTTAAGTTCAATGAAACTTAAGTTGTGAATGAAGACTTAACCTGGTTCACTGAAACACAAATCGGTTGAATTAACATGAAAAACCATCAGCTGCACATTATAAAATTATGTTTAGCAAAAACAGAATAGTATTAGATATACTTATGTAACAAAACTTTTATATGTTGTCTTTATTTGATTAAGCTATGTTTAGTACATAAAACTTTCTTATTTTTGATAAAAATCTGTGTGAAATTTTGTGAAGATTTCTTAAACAAAATGTGAAAATCTGCATATTTCCTATTTTTGTCACTTTCTTTGCATATCCCCACGAGTGTTTTGTTGGTGGATTTAGAATAAGCATTCGAGAGATTTTGTCCTTTTTGGTTTCTCCCGCTATGATGTCATCTCTTTAATGCATTGCTCCTCTGATTTCTGATTATGTTCTATTTTTTTAACATTTCATTTTGATTTACAGGAATTACTTTTGTTTCTGAAATGCTTTAAACTGTTTTGGTGATCTTTATGTTTTCTTGCATTAAGTGATTCTGATGTGTTTCTTCTTTAAGAGCGCCGTAAATGTGACTAAACTATTTGAATTTAGTAAGAATGGACTGATAACAGAGTAAACCCAGATTATATCATCTTTTCATTCCACTGTTTTGTTGAAAAGAGATCTTGGTGAATTATTTTTTTAATTATTATTTTTTTGAATAAATGTGTTAATTAAAGCTTTATGAAGGTGCAAGAAGAAAAACATTGTCTTTTTTAATTTACCCAGAAAGGATTTTGTGACGCAAATCATGAAAAACAGCACATTTAGACAGAATTTTATGTTTTTTTTTTTTTAATGTTTATTCTTAATCATTTTATTTCCAGTAAAGAAAATATCAAATCTTTTGTTTGTTTGGGTGAAAAGGTCTTCTGCTCCTCTTGGAGTTTAATTCCCCTGCAGATGAATGTGACTTTAAAGGAGTCTTTCTGCTGCTGTGTCTTTCTTTTTCCCTTTTCGGATGTCGTGTTCGTCCTCATTTCATCAGTCCCACCAAAGCGCCTGAACCCTGATGAGTGCTTTGGGAAGTGCTGTGGCTTTGGGGCCACATGAGTGAAGCCGCAGCCTTTGAGAACTGTGGCGCTCGCTTCATCGTGGTTAAACAATCCTCAGCAGGAGATCTCGGGCGGTTTTGAGTTTCCAGCTGGACTGGAAGCTCTCTGTTTCTGGGGCTCATCTGTTTGAGGCCGACAGGCTGCACTTCAAAGCTGAAGGAAACCTTCCTGATCAGTCAGCAGGCTTCCTCTGCAGGGGAGAGAAAACTTGATCAAATCGGTTTAATGACAAGTGCTGCAGATTCTTACTGATGTGGAATCCCAAAATATCCCGCCCACAGCTCGGACTCTTTTTTTTTTAAGCCAGTGAGCCAAACCATGAGCTCAGATGTGACATGTGGAAGCACTCAGGCTGTGCTGGACTACTCCCATGTGCGTAACCGGGACCAATAATAGTCATTATAGAAAAAGTCCTCCTTAAAGCTTCGCGGGGTGGAACGGATCTCGTTGCAGAGCCATCCTTTGACTTTTGTCTCACTTTAGAAATGTCATTTAGTTGATGAAGGATGGGGGAGCAGGAGTCCAGATCTGATGGTCTTTATGTCTGAGAAGCTCAAATGAACCTGGAAAACAACAACACCTGTGTGTCCTGATGATTTCAGGACGATTATAATCAAAACATGAATCATTCTGCAACCATTTAGTCATTTTCCCAGAATCAGATTTTACTTGTGGTCTGTGGTTGTATGTTGGTACATTAAGTCTGTCATGTTCCATAAATTGGAAAGCTAGGATCCTGGGATTATGGAAAAATGAAGGAAAATCCATTTTCTCATCGACTCGGAAGGTAAACTTTACCTAAAATGGAAACTAATCTAAATAAGTCGGCCTGGTCAGTGAGGAGTGGGAGTGTGTGAGACTCATACATTCAACATGCAAGTATTTCACAACATTTGGAAATTCAGTTTATCTACAGCAGTCAACAGTAAAAGATAAGATGTCCTGATGCTGCAATTCATTACATTTTGTATTATTTTCTGTATGTATGTGTTTTTTTTTACTTCTTTATATCATGGCCAGGAGGCTACAATTGAAAACTAACCTAATTCTAAAATTTTAACCACGTGTAATCATGTGCTGTTGTTTTTTTTTTTTTTCTTTTTAAGTACACTGTCTGCTTTAACATAAATTAGCAAAGAAAAGCTTCCAGGATGAAGTCAAACTTGGAAAATGTTCAAATGTTTGTCCTTTGAGTAATCTTCACCCGTCTTTGGAGCTTTCTTGCTGTCCACCATCAGAATTTATCGCACTGTTTTTGAGAGCTTCACAGAGTGTGCGTTCAGCATTGATGTTTTCATCACACACAATCTGTTTTTAGTCAAAATCCTGAACATAAAAAAAAATTAAGTAGAATCTTAAACTCTGATCACATTTTGGTATATTGTAAAAGCTTTTCCAGTGGTCTTTTAAAGTCCCCCAATGACATTTTTTTATTAAAAAAAACTTTCCCAGTATTGTTTTAATTATGATTGTGAAATTTCCAGCCAAAATCCCACAACCTAAATGTCATAAAAAGCCATTTTTCATTTTGATCTGAAGCCTCTGTTTCCAAAATCTCCTCTGAGGGGGCGTGGCTTTTGGAGATGAGCTGGGCAGCTCCGCCCCTGATCCTCCTGTCTGATTATGATAGCTCTGTGTCTTGCTAGTGTAAATCTTCACAAGTAATGTCCAGCCGTATGGTTCTGATCCGGATGTCAGCTGGATGAGGAAGTGAAGATCTTCATGGACAGAACTTCCTCCAAAATCCTGATTCTTTCTCCTTCCAGTTCACCAAAGACTCTTTTAGCTAATTCTCCAATGTTGACATATCCTATACTCCCTCATGTGTCTTTC
Organism: Oryzias melastigma; assembly: GCF_002922805.2. Taxonomy (NCBI): domain Eukaryota; kingdom Metazoa; phylum Chordata; class Actinopteri; order Beloniformes; family Adrianichthyidae; genus Oryzias; species Oryzias melastigma. Next base: position 28,407,865 of record NC_050518.1, read on the forward strand.
TGGGTGATTAGTGTCACCAGAATTCCACGGCTGTTGTCCACCTCTGGGCATCTTGTCTTTGGATGTGTTGCCCTACCACCATCTGTTTTCCCTAGAGGGGTTAATAAAGAGTCTGTCTGTCCATCTTCCAACATCAGAAAAATGCACTAAAAACACAATTTTCATCACTTTTATTGCCATAATCCCTGGTTATACACTTCGTCCTAAAACTACAGAATAGAATAGAATAGAATAGAATAGAATAGAATAGAATAGAATAGACTGGTGTATTCAGGCTGTAAAAGTCCATTCTTCCGGACTGAGTCCGCTGAATTTGGTCTGGATCAAGTCCTGAACCTTGCGTTTGATCTGCATTCAGCCTTCCGTCTACTGGAGATTTCTGTTTTAAACTAAAGCCTGTAAACACAACCACAGAACTTAAGATCTCTTCAGTCATTGGCCAAGAATTACGAGGGCGGGGCAAAGCAACGAGAGAAAGAAAAATGGAAGCCCTTTGATTTGCAGTCCTGGTCAGGATAATTCACTGATTCAAACTTTATATTTCGCTGACCAGTTTTGAACGTCTATGTCAATATCTGGTTTAACTCTCTTTACTGCTGCTTTGGTCCGGAGGAGGAATGCAGCAAGGCGGTTACTGAGGACATGACGGTTAAGAAGTATGCTCATAGATGATTATCACAGAGATTGCAGAGGAAACAGTGAGAAGCAATGTGTATCAGGTTAAAAGCTGCTTTAATGAGCCTGCATTCATCAACCACATTTCCACGAGTTACTACTCTGTTTACATCCCAAAATGACCGGCTACGGTGGCCATTTGGTTCAGTTGTTACCGCTGCATCCACAGAGCTTATTCAAACTGAGGAAACTGAGCGAGCATTCTTGATTGGAAACGAACCGTGACCACCTTGAAACATGGATCTGAGAGCGGTTCCTGATCCTGGACCAGGATCCATACATGTATTCAGTATTCATTTGTTCCAGATTATCAGGGGAAATGAACTTATTGAACCGAATGTATACAGTCTCAACACACTCAATAATCACAAACCTGAGGTCCAAATGTCAACACCATAAAAAACAAAAGATGTTAAAATATATTTAATTTAAATATCAGTTTTGAACAAATTACAAACTTAGAAACTTTAGAGCTTTAAAAAGCATTCATACCAGAACCTCTAAATTGGAGGCTGGTAATACAGTATGCTAGACCTGATTTAAGTGAAGGTTTAATTCTCCAAATCGTTGTAGAAAACCACCAATAAGACGTCTTAAAAGAGCTTGAAAAGATTTAACTTCAACACCGAAAATATCTCACTCATGCTGCACCACCCTGATGTTTTTAATAAAATCCTGAGGGCATCATCATGTACCACCTGCAGCCTCTGCATGCTAGATGTAGATGCTCTGTAATCAGTCCATAGACATACAGCATATAGAGCTGAGCAGTGAGATGAAAGTAATAAAATCTTGATCGTACCAGAGCATGTATACAATTGGCGTGCAAGAGTGTTTGGTTTTGACCAAGACAAAACCTATGAAAAAATATCCATAAATAACTCACACATGAAATGCAAATGTGTTTTTTCCTGTCAAAGAAACAACTTCTATTGTTGCAAAAGTTTGAGATAGAAGAGGGGTCTGCAGCCCGTGGCTCCAAAGAGACAAGTGGCTCTTTAGCTTCAATGAAAAATGCTAATGATTGAATAAATAAGAGATTAGTTAGTTAAGTTTGGTCATTTATGCTTAGATTTTTAACATGTCAAACAACATGGCAAAAGAAACTTAATTTACTGTGAGAAAGTCTGTACAAATGTTCTTTAAATTTGTGTTTTTAATTTAGAGTTAAATAAATGACTTCAAACATTTAATTTTGGTAAATAACACTGAAGTGGTTGAAGTTTTGAACAAAAAAAGTTTAAAATGCTTGAAAATGACTTATATTTGTGTGTTTTGTGCCTGACATCTTATCAGAGAATGACAAGAAAAAGCTAATTTTATTCTAGATGTTTTTTTATAAATAGATTTTACTAAAATGTTGTTTATTTTTGAGAGTAAATAAGAGGGAAAAAGCCCATCAAAAATCTTAATGATAAAAAACATCATGTTTGACTGTCCAGCATGTTTAATTTTAGTAAAGCTGCTGCAGCAGGAGACGCTTTTTGACACAGAGTGGGTTTTATTTTGAAAGGAACTAAAGTGTGCTGTTGTCAAAAGTAAAAGAAGTTACAACTGTTATATATAGAAACTTATAGACACTGTTGTTATTCAGTTATCTTAATATTTAAGTTACAGTTAAAAATAAATGTTTAATTGACAAAAAAGCATAAATATTGTGCATTTTTTAAATAATAAAGTGGGACTTTGTGACTCTTGTTAGGTTCTGGTCTGTAGAGGTTGCAGACCCCTGAGCTAGAATAAACTCAAAGTAGCTGATACTTTCCTCAATTCCAAATTTTCACAAGTATTTTTGTCAATTTGCAAACATTTTATCCCCTTTTTGACATTTCTACTTCTCTGTATTCCTCACGTTTGTGCTCATTGCTTCAAAACCAGCAAGGGTTGGTTTATGCAAGCGTCACGGCTGCTCTCCTCGCTTGTTAAACTGGTGAGATCATATTTGGCAGGAACAAGTTTGTGTTAACCCTGTTGTTTGTTTACAGGAGACAGTTTTATTCTGCAAATAAAAGCATCCAAATATTCTTTTGGGACAACTGCGATTATTAAAATCAAATAAAGAGCGGCCTGCAGACAGAGCTCCTGCTGCAGACGGCTAGCTAACGCTGCTGTGTTTGGCCGTGAAGGCTTTTTTCCACATTATCTAAATCTACAATCTGCAGCTGTGGAAAGCATTATTTTAACTATGTGACCTCAGAGATTTGTGCAGGAAAAAAATCCATCTTTGGTTCATGTTACGTCTAGCATTCCAGCTCAGATCTCCAGATCTTAATCTAAGGAAACTTTTTAGCTTCATCAGAGTTAATTAAAGTGACTCTTTCAAAATCATAGAAACTTTGTTTTCTGATATCTATATTTTTGCCAATGTTTTGTCATTTTTATTTGCTGCTGGATTTATATCAAGAAAGAAATGCAAATTACACAAGTGGATATGGAAAGAGTAACAAAATAAAATGGTTGAAAAAAATAAAGCGCAACCATTCACCACAAGCCAAAAAGAGACTCAGAACAACAGTCTGAGCCAGGGGTATTCAAATCCAGGCCTCGAGGGCCGGTGTCCTACATGTTTTCCAACCAACCTTCCATTGAAGCTCCTTATTGGCTGCTAATTTCCAGGATCAGGTATGTTTAGCCAATAAGGAGCTTCAATGGAAGGTTGGTTGGAAAACATGTAGGACACCGGCCCTCGAGGCCTGGATTTGAATACCCCTGGTGAGCCATCGGTCCATGTCAATGCTGTTGTTCATCTTTGAGGTGCTGCAATAAACAGTTTACAGACGAGTATTTCACATCCTAACAAATATTTATGCTCCACACTCTAAAACGTGTCAAAGTCAAGGCCCAAGGGCCGGATCCGGCCCTCCAGGTGGTTAATTCCAGTCCCCTAGGTCAGTTTATTTTATTCTTATTAATGACCTGATGTTATCTTGTGCTTATTTCTAACTTGTATAATTTATACATATTTTTATGGAGAGTAAAAAACTGAATGTTATTTAAGGTTCAAGTTGATTTATTCTGGAATAATATTCCTGCCTTATAATTATTCATATTTATGTTAAAAAGTTACAGTTTTAAAGTTTTAAAAATTGTTATTCTGCTAAATGTTTGGACCATTTTGGCATTTACTGAGATTTTTCTAGGCTATTTTGAAGTTAAGCTAATATTTCAGCTAAATGCTCGCTGTTTTGGCTAATTTAGGCTTTTTTTCCCCCCAAGATTTTTAGGATATTTTGAAGTTCAGCTATTTTTTTCAGCTGTTTCAGCTAATCTCAGTGTTTTTTTTTTTTTTTTAGGCTAATTTAGCAAATATTTTAGCTGGCTATAGGTTTCAGTGTTTTCAGCTATTAAATTTAGCATCTTCAGCCATCTTCACCAACATCTTCAGCTGCCAAATTCAGTTTTCAGCATTCACACTAGTGTTATCACAGGTAATGCTATATATCTACCTCATAATTAGATAAAAAGTTACAGTTTTAAAGTTTTCGCTTTATAGTGTTCAATAAATGTTTATCCTGTTCGGCCCGCGACCTAAGGTGTGTTTTGGATTTTGGCCCTCTATGTAATTGAGTTTGACACCCCTGCTCTAAAAGAACGCCCAGCTGTTGTGTTTGTGGATCAAAGCATGTCACTGATGTCTTCAGGTGCAGCTTCTCAACCGTATGTGCTTCCTTAAAGAGACCCACTATGCTGACGAGGCTCAACATGCTCCAGCATCCAAGAACCACCTCCCTCTTTGTCTGCCCCAACTCTATAAAGACAATCTGGTAGTGAGCCATAAACAAGCCATCAAGACTCTAACAACCTGAAATATATATGTATATATATGTACTAATGGGTTCCTTGTGCAGGATTTGAAGGTTAAAAAAAGTGTTGTAAGAATGTTGTCCACGACCTGTCACAAACAACAAGCCCGTAGAAAGAATGTAAATGAACGTTTTCTCTCTACGGGTTCGCTGAGCGGTTCACAACCTTGATATTTTGTGCGAATCACCTGTGTGTCCCCGATCGGTTTGCTTATTTTTTGCCCGTATCCACCCGTAAGGACAGTTAAGACTAACTCTGGGCTCCCACAGCAAGCACTACAGCTCTGATGCAACCGCTGGAGTCTTACTGCATACGATCACGTCCCACCTCTACGATCTGTCCTCTCTGGCACTCTGAATCTGTTTCGTCGGGTTCAAATTTTTGCCGGACGCCAGAACTGAGTCGCAGCACTTTTTGTGAGGTTGGGGTTATTAACGACCAAAATCATAATAAATGGCGGGTTATCACATGAACCTACTTAAGTTTGGAGTTTCACATGGTCGGCAGCAGAGCCTGTGGCTGCACCCATCCCGTAGCCAAACGGAGTCATCTGCCGTAGCTAGACTGCTCCGGCGTCACAACTGAGCTGTAACGGTTACCATGGGAGACCGGGGTAAGGCTTTATACAAAGAAGAAAAAGTAAGGAAAGCAAATAACTGGACCAAAACTCCAAGGATGATTGAAAACATCACTTCCTATCAACAAAGTAAACCCAATTTATTCTACAAGGAGAGACAAGCCCAAACTCATCTCATTCAGAGAGTGGGAGTCTTGGAGTTGAGTTACATTTATTTATCCTTTTTTAAAGTTCCACTCCAATGAAAGCTGTGTTTTTAGTAGTTCTAACATGTTCTTGTAGAAGTTTTATTATGATGGAGGACTTTTTTTAAAAAAATATATATTAAAATTGCATTTAAGTATTTCTTTAAAATTCACTTATTTATATTTCATTAACCTTCTTTTATCATTAAAAACTTAAATAGAACACTTCTGTGAAATAAATTTAATAAACAAGTAATAGAGCAAATACAAACTGGGAAGAAAATAACTATTTTCTCGTTAAATAAGTGATGATCATGTGAGAAGTTTAGTGACTTTAGCTTTAACATCTTTAGAACT
>NC_050518.1:28413737-28473536 GCF_002922805.2 Oryzias melastigma
TGATAAAGTTTAGTGACTTTAGCTTTAATATCTTTAGAGCTATTGAACATTTTTGACCAAATGTGATTCCTGTCCTCATTTAAAATTCTTAAAATAAATTATGACTTTGTTTTAGCATTAATTTGATGTTGATTGTTCATGATATTATTAGAACCATTTCTTAGTTTTTTGATTTTTTATTTATTTATTTTTTAAGATTATGTATTTTTTTTTTATATAATCTCTTAAGTAGGGCCGGGAATCGTTTAAAAAAATAAACTAATTAATCGCAAACCTGGGGACGAATTAATTGCGATTAACTTTTTTTATTTACAGTATTTGCCAACCACTTATTCTCTGCGAATAATCCCAAAATGAAATTTACATGACAAGACAACGTGCAGGACCATGGATCAAATAGTCCGCTTTTTGTGAAAAAGCAATCTAAACCAAAAAAATAACAAAATAAAGTACTAAAAACTGATTGAATATTTATTTCTTTTGTAAATAACCATGGTATATGTGGGAAAAGGACCCAATGAAGTGTTTTAATGCACGCTGTGGATGACTGCACTACTTGAGGAAAGAGAAAGAGTCCTGCTCTGAGAGATGCAATAATTTGGCGTTAATAAATATTAACGCGTTTATCATAATTTTTTAATCACATGCATTAGTGTGTCAACATGCACAGCCCCACTCGTAAGACATCATATTCTTGGTTTTATTACCACAGTAGTTAATTTTCTTAACTTTTATTTGTCTGTCAGAGAAATAAAACAGGCATATCAAAGGACAGCACGGGTCTTAAGGAGTTAAATCATGGAGCTAACATTTAGCTTAGCACAGTTAACAAAAGTATCATGCACAAAGTTTAACATTTTGTTTGATTTAAGTAAACATTTCCTCTGTTTTTTTTCCATTTCAGATTCCATGAAAATTCTATTGTAAATTCAAACTGAACGGTTATTTCAGCACTTCCATGACACCCCGCTGAGCTTCTCAGATGTGCTCGTGTAAAACCACATATACCAGTTTCAAACCTGACATTTAGGTCTGTGAGAGAGGAGTTAAGAGAACTTTAATGTTGTTTCTGCTTCTTCCAGGAAAGTTTTGGTTTACCTTCATCCATTTCACGTATTACTCTCTGCATGGCAGACAGGAAATGACAGAATACGGAGCTCATATGATGATTCATACTTTCCCTGGTAGCTGAAATCATTAAAAGAAGCTTGTAAGACGTTAAAAATCTCCAGTGTGATGACCTAACGACCTTCTCAGATGAAGAAGTATGGAAAGAAAATCTCTGAGCAGCTTTACATGAAGCTGTGGTTCCTAAACCCACAGAGCAGAAAAGGAAAAGACAAATAGAAAAAACTAGGAAACTGTTCAGGTCGGATAATGATGGAAAGCAAGAAAACTTCTGAAAATGAAAAATCTGGGATGAATATTTGTTTAGGTAAGTATATAGATGAGGATAATTTTTCTGTAATTCTTTTGGTGAATGTTCAACAAAATTACAGGAAGAATTTAAAAATGGAAACTCTCCTTCACCTGGCTAAAGTTAGAATAGAATAGCATAGAATTCAACTTTATTCTCATTGTTGATTTATTTCTCAGTGACTGTGCACATAAAAAGCATTGCTGAAATGCACCAGAATTAGCCCAAAAGCTAATTTTCAACTGTTGTCCCTGGACAGTTATTAAAAATTGTCTACCTAAAAACCTTAAATCATCAATTATTGCACATATCAATACACAGCAACGAGATGCAGTTATCATCCATCCAGAGTACTTTAGCAGATATAAATATATATATATATATACAAATTTACATTGTGGAACAAATAGTTATGGCAATAAAAAAAAAAAAAAACATTATTCTCCTCAACAGTCTGGTTCTCCTTAAAAAAACAACAACAACTCCATTGAAATTCTGCTCTGCTCCCAAAAGCCTCCTCAAACTCAACCACTCTCCCTCTGGCAACCGTCCTCCATGCTCCAGCTGCCGACATTCTCCCCATACAGTCACAGCGACACAAAACGTGCTGCACCGATTCCTCCCCTTCCCTCCAATCACACAGGCCAGTGGGATGTTTCCCCAAAAAATCTAACGTGTTCTTTAAAGCTGTCTGCCCCATCCTCAATCACGATGTTATCATTTGATCTCTGGTGTTAAATCTAAGATTTATACCTTTCCCTACTTTGTCTTGTATTTTAAATAGACGTCCTTTCCTCTCCCCTTCCCACTGCTTCTGACAGTCCTCCATAATTCGCCTGCTAATAATCAACCTAACGGAATTTCTATTTCCGCTTTGCCAGAAAATCTGCTATTTCATTTCCCTCCACCCCCTATGTGCTGCGAACCACGTAAAAATGAAACTGGTCTTCAATTTCTCCAATCTGAACAGCTCTCATAAATCTGTAGATATGACCTGAAAAGGATTTCAAAAACATCAAAGCTGATAATGAGTCTGAGCTAATTACACCATTTACAATTCTGTTTTGTTCTAACCAGTGCAAACCAAATGAAATTGCCAACATTTCAACTGCAAATTGGCGTCTTTATACCAACATACTTTCCCAGTTTTCAGACACAGAAAGAAAAACCAATCCTGTAATGACTCGTTTCCACTGAGCGGTCCGTCTGGACTGGTCCGCTCCTGGTCAGTTTAGAATGGTCCAGACAATACAAGTGTTTCCAAGGAGTGTTGGACCATCAAGCCACATGCGGGGTGCAGATCGATGACGTAGAAGTGCGACTCAAGCAGTTCTCCGTGTTTGTGGATTCGCTGTGTCTCTAGTCCCTAACCCTACAAATAAGGATGGAAATCCTGAATGCAAAGAATTGAATATTCTTTCAAAGAAGACTGCGGGAGTCGAAGAAGAATATAGTCAAAAAGAGGACAGAAGTTGTTGCTTGGATCTTGAATCAGGAAAATCTCCAGTTGGATGCTTGCTGTTTCTGTAATACCTTTCCTCCAATCAATGGATTTCAACGTGTGACAACAGTAGCTCCGCCCTGACTGGTTCCATTTTGCTATGGACTTACAACCAACGGGGGACCAAAAATGGTACAAATCAGTCTTCCCTAATGGGTTAATTTTGTAACGGAAACGGTCAAAATACCGTACCAGTCCAGTCTGGTCTGGACTGCTCAGGGAAAATGAGACATTAGCTTTTGGGGTCTTTAGATCCATTTGTGTAAATAGGAATGAATGAATCATGAACCATTGATACTTCATCCCAGTTTTCCTTCCCTTTGCTTACTTCCATCTTCACATGGAGAAAAAAAACTACTTGCACGGTTAGAAAAACCCAGAAAGGAGAGGTCGGCTACAAAACTTCCTGACTCGGGTCTTATCAGAAATCTTTGTTCCCCTCGCCAATCTAGACCATTTCCAAACAACGCTTTCATTTTTCTCACTAACACTCTCCCAGTAATAGCTCCTCTAACCACGTGTTCATCATCTGCACTATGCTCTATATTCACCCAATAATTAAGCAACAGCAGTTTAGATCTGAGGTTTATGTGAGGAGGACACCCTTTAGTTTGCTGTTTCCTTGGTTCATGTTCTATTTTCTGGTTTAATGTTTTTCAGCTGTGACAATCTCACCTGGTTTGGTCTGATAATTATCCACAGCTGCACTTATTGAAGTCAGTCATACTCAGTCTGTTTAAGTGTCTGGATTGTTGAATCGCCTCTAGCAGCTCATCTGCTTTATCAGTGTTCTTGGGGGATGAGTTTACTTGGTGAGTTTCTGCCTGGTTCTTATCATTTATGGGTCTTCACCAATGGTTCCTGACACTTTATTTAAATGTTTGATTCCCTGACACATGAATGAAGATTTGATTCCAAATGATTTAAGCAAGAATAGTCAGATTCTTGCTGGTCGTTTCTCAGCCAGTTGTGATCTATTCCTTAAGTTTAGTTCAAATCACTCAAACTGTATGAATATTTCCTTAAAGTTTTGCATTGGAAGCACATTTAAGAACCAAAGAACTGTCATCAAAATCTAAAAAAAAAACCCATTCCAAATATGTGCTGAATGGGAAAATGAGAAAAATCCAATAAGAAACAAAGTTAAGAGTCCTGTCTGCATACACTCACAAACCAATCAAGTTCAGTTTTAAACCCTTCTTCATATTCCTAACACTTTTGTTTGGGGGGGTAGAAGAAGCCAGAAACATTTTAATGTCATGACTCTTTGATGATAGAAAAGTCCTCTCTGTGTCTCAGTTTGTGTGTAATACTGCTAGAAAACACAAGATGGCAAAAGGTCCAGTTTTAAAGTTAAAAACAGCAGGTTTCCCAGAGAGATTCTGTAAAATAATATATTTTGATAAAGGAAAGATGCAAATTGATGAAATTATCTAAAATGTCACAGAGGAATTCAGCTACATCTAATATTTTTTGTTTTATAGAAAAGTCTCTGAACTGTCTGTCAAAGAAACCAGAACACACAATTCACAGACAAAAAGGTTTATCACTAGACTGATGTTTATGATGTAACTTCCAAGAAAAAAATGAGGGGCGTAACAGCTTTCAGATGAAAAAAAATATATTTACAAGTTTGTTTGTTTGTTTTTTTTTCATACTTTACACCTCAAAGGGGCCATGTACCATAATTTTTCAGAGTAAACTATATCCATGTAAATGATCATTTATTACCTTTGGAACACAAAAAAAATATTTAATACGTTATTTTTGTAAATATTTTTTATACCCGGAAGTAAAACAATTTGATCTTTGAGGCTTCGCCTTTCACTCCTTTAGGGTTACACCCACTTCATGACGTCATGAGTCATGTGTGACTCACAAACAAATGACGGGACATTTTTTGTTGTTGTTGTTATTATTATTTAATACTGAGACAGTGCAGTTTGGGTGTTTTTTTTTGTTGTTGTTTGTTTTGTTTTTTTGTTTTGTTTTGTTTTCTTACCCCAAATTTGGTAGAGGCAGAATGGTGATGGCTAATGGGTTCATTTTTGTGGTGAAATTTGGACATAAAATAAATGCAGATAACAACATCAGAAGAACATTTCAGGAGTTATTGAAATGATGACATAATCTCTGTATCAAAAATCATTTTCGCTTTCATGCGGATTCATTTACCTTTTAGACGTTGCTCAATAATCCATGAAGTCAAAGACTTCAAATTACATGTCACAGATGAACCACCAAGGAAAACTGTTAACCAACCTTTATCTCCAGATACAAACAGAATGAAACAAAAGGCAAGTGATTCAAAAACCGACAAAATGGATCCTGCGATCTTGTGAAGCCTGCTGATCACCGCTAGCTTGACCTGCTAGCTTTGCGGGGAAAGTGTTTGTGTTAGACTGGGGGCGGAGCTGTCAGAGCAGACTCTTCCTGAAAGGGGCGGTCTCACTCTGTGACATCAGATCGAGAGGACCCGCTCGTTTCATGGGTATGGGAGGGGCTGCTGTTGAGAGCGCAGGTTTTTAGAGGATTACTCAGAAATGCATGAATGGATCAAAATACTGCGTTAGGGTTCTTTATAGAGAGGAATAAACAGTATACACTTAAAACAAAGTTGTTTTTTCGTGGTATGGCCCCTTTAAAGAATTTTTGTACAAATTTTGCCGGTTATCGTAGCAAAAATTGCTCCATTGGCTCCTTGTGGAATTCAGTATTAATTTTTAAGTTCTTTTATTAGTTCATAAATGTTTTTGTGGTCTTTCGTCGTCATATCTATCCGATACGGGTTTACAGTAAGACCTCTCGTGGACCCTGAGGTCCTCCAGGACAGTCTTTAGTCACCTTTCAGCAAATCCCTCTTGTGGCTACATAGATGGGCAGTAGCATAAAGGGTCTTGCCTAAGGACCCACATTATTTGATTACATATGACTGATTTTATATATATATATATATATATATATATATTGTATTTTACTCCTGTTTTTTTTTTGTTTGTTTGTTTTATTCATGTTACTTAATGTCTCTTTTGGATGCAAGGGGTCAGGAAGGTTGGAAGGATTCTATGTGTTTTAGAATTTGATTTTTAATTGTGGAGTTAGCTTGATCTCCTCGTGCATGCGTGGGTTTTCACCGGGGACTCCGGCTTCCTCCCACCGTCCAAAAACATGCTTCATAGGTTAATTGGTGACTCTAAATTGCCCCTAGGTGTGAATGTGAGAGTGAATGTGTGTGTGATTGAGGCCCTGAGACAGACTGGCGACCTGTCCAGGGTGTACCCCGCCTTCGCCCTTCAGTAGCCGGGATAGGCTCCGGCACCCCCGCGACCCCGAAAGGGAAGAAGCGGATAGGAAGATGAATGAATGAATTTTTAATTATTTAAACCTGTAAAGCATTTTGTGTTGCTCCCTAATGAGAAGGGATTTATGAATAAAGTTTGAAGTGAACTATATAGATTTCTTACTGTGCTAATGTATACTTTATTACAAATCCTCCATCTTTTCTCTATTTGTCAAGATCTGCATCTTTTTCTATTGAGCAGCTTTGGAACCATGAGTGGAAAACATTTTAATTTCCATTTAATTGTGAGCATGGAAAGTGTCGTAAAAGACATTCAGCCCCCAGAACTGACAGGAAAAAAAAAATCACAGCTCCAGCTCTGATTGAATAAAAGCTTTCCAGAAAGAAAAATTGGTAGCCTGCCACAAATAAAAGCTTGCTGCTGACTGAATGTTGAAAATCTGAGTCAGTTTGTGAGTAAAAGCCAAACAAAATCTTCATTTGAAGTGATGTGCCTCAAAAGTGATTGAAAATGTCTCCACAGAAACACTTGCAGCTATTTCTCCACAAACATTCGATTGTATTTATTAGTTATCAGACTCAAGGGGCTGTTACTTTTTCATGTGGAGAAGGAGAGGTTTGGACAGCTTTTTTCCTTAACAGAATCATTTAAAGCTGAATTTTGCTTCAGTTATTGCTGGACAGACAGGATTTCTTATTTTATTTTTCTCCACTGAACTCTCCATAGATTTGATGTGATCAGTGTCCATCACAGCGATGTGACGAGCCGTGCGGTGCTTTGTTATTCAATTTTCATTCTGTTTTTGGCTCTTTTAGTGTTTAGTCACAAACGCTGTTGAGGAGCATCGTCTGGATCTGTTTGGAAGTAAATTTGTTGAGCAGGAAATGAGTTTAAGCTGAGTCAAAATTAAAAATGCTTGCATGGTCAGCAGCTGATGTTTGCCACTCTGAAACTCTTGGTCTTGGAATTTGCAGAGTTCTTCATGACCCAATCCCCTTTCTAAACATAGTCCTGAGGTTTTTGTCTGTAATGAATTCAGGAAGCCATGCTGGGTTTCCAACTTCAGCTCTATAACTCTTTGATAGAGGCTGCAGAACTGCAGTTTGTCCATAAACAGCCTGAACTCATCTAAATGAGTCCTGTCATGACAGCGTGTGTGTTTATCCCACCCGGCTCGTCTGAAACTATTCGGTGTGTGGTGTATCATTACAGGCTGATTGCAATTTCTCTGAAAATGTGTCTTTGCTGTGAGCAGCCCTGTCATTGCCCGTCTTTTTTTCAGGGAACGTCTCCACAGGAAGCTCCTCTTCTCAGCCCATCCCAACATCACAAGCACCAAACCCTGAGACACGATCAGAGGATGATAATTACTTAACTGTGAACTACAGACTAACATCTGTGTAAGAAAAACTAAACTCTTTTTTTAAAAGGCATTTCACTTTTTATCAGTTTTATTTAATTAACACACAACACTTTTGATGTGTGACAAATGACAAAATCATGTTAGGACGTGACAACTTTTTGATCTTATATTCCTACATTTAATATTAGAAATGATGTTTACTGATAGACTTCTCGTATTTATTTTAGACCAGGGGTTCCCAATTTACGGCCTGTGGGCCAGATCCGACCCACTACCACATTTGGCCACATCAGTGACACAATCTGCCTTTGAAATTGATTGCAAACACTGCTAGAACAATAGTGTTTTACTAACTGTTAGCAAAACTATGTTCTGCTACCAGAAAACACTGTTAGCATCAAGCGCAGACAAAATAGCTAACATAAAACACTTATCATCAATCACAGACAGAACTGCTAAAACACTCCATTCCAGTGTGGAAACAGAAGAAAAGCCTTTGACTTCAAAATAAAAGAAACTGAATTAAATAGACAAAAATGAGTTTTTTTTACTCCAAATGTGGATTTATTGAGACAGTTGTTCCTACAAACCGGAATAATAATGCAGATTATTCAGGAACCAGCTGTCAAATTTTACAAGAATGTTACAAATAAAGTTTTTTTTTTAAAATAGTAAATGTACATTTATTATTATAAAATATAAATATCTTTTATGACTATATAAGCATAAACAAACGATTGGCTATTGTAGATGTAAAGTGATTAGTATATATATATATATATATATATATGTGTATATGTACATATGTATAAAGTGCACAGGTATTTACATATATATGGATTCCTTTTCTTGTGTATATGCTGCTTTTCTTTTTCTTTTGACTTTTTCCTTTGTTGAGACAAAGTGAGTTGAAAGGCTCAAGTAGCATTATTTAAAATAGCTAAGAGTGTGGGATTAAATAAGTTTTTCTTTTAACTTCTTCCCACCCCTTTTTGAACACTATCATGTGTGTACTTGTTCTTTTTTGGTTACTTTTTTGTTGTCTGTTTGACTGTTTTTATTGTTTTAAATAGTGTTCAAAATAAAATAAACTGAAACTTTTTTGTATTTATTTGTTGCACCTTAAAGGATAAATCGTTTTTTTTTTCTTGTTTTTTCTTTGTACAAAAAGTGTCTTTGTTTTTTTTTGTTTTAGCTTCGCATTCTTATTGTTCCTAGTGTACAATGAAAGATTAAAGGTGCATTCACACCAAATATGATTTACGCGGCGGAGGCAGACAGTTTTAATGTTAAGTCAATAGAAAAGAAGTGACATGATGCGATCTGAAGTCCGACACAATTTGAGTGATGGACGCAGCGTGGAGGACTGGCTGCAGCAGAGAGATAGGGCGACGCAGCCTAAATTTAAATATCTGAAGTTTGACAGGTTGCCGCGTTGCATCTGCCAATCAGGAAACTCAACTCTGGACACATGGTTTTTTTTGAGTGACTTTATCATCGGGTTGAATATAAATAGAAAGCAAGCATTTTTGTCCAGAACTTCCATTTAATGGCGCAGGTTGGCAGAGCTCATCCGGCTACTTTGGGGCGAAGGCGGGACACACTCTGGGCAGATCGGCGGCTTTTGCTCCCGCGGTGGAGCTCACTCGCTCCGGCAGACACAGAGCCGCTGCGGGGTGCGGAGGCTGCCGGCTCAGGCCTCAACGAGACATTAAACAAAAAAGGAAAATTTGTACTTTTTTCCCCACTAGACAGAAGGCAACTAGACAGAGAGCCTTCAAGCTCAGCCTTAGAGACACAGAAACACCACAGAAGTGGCTGTCATACAGACACAGCCCCCTGTACCGGGAAAATCTTGTACTGATATTCATATAAACCCAAACATGGAGACATGATTACTGATGTTTTTTTAGAACTCTTCACAATAAATAAACCTGATTTCTCAACATCATCTGGGTCTTCCATACATTCTAAGTGAGAAATCCACAGACACCGTTCCTCATAACGATCATCCTAAATACATTAGCTGGTAGCTCCTCCCACATGCGTGACAAAAGGGGGGCGGGCCACGTGCATTTGTCGCATGAATCGCGTTTGGTGTGAAAGCCCCTTTAAGCAGCTGCAGCAGATGTTTATCGAAGATGACAATACATTTCCCCCCCTAGTAGTTGAGGAAACTGGAGGCTTAAAAAAAATCAGTCACCTATGTCAGCCTTGTACAGACTGGTCGTGAATTAATTTTCTTCCATTAAACCAATCTGTTGGCTGGAAAAGGTTGGGTACCTCTGATCTAGCTCATGCTATTGCTCAAATTGGTTCTTTAGGGAAACATTTTCAGTTCTTATTGAAGAAGCAGCTCTGAGTTGTAGAACTTCTTCTAGAATAAACTTTTATGCCCCTTTTCCGCTGAGCTGTCTGGACCAGCATGGTACTTTGAGCATTCCCAATATAAAATGAAACCATTAAGCAGGGCGGATTCCTACCATTTTTGGTCTTCCATTGGTTGTAGGTCCATAGAAAAATTGAACGGACCAGTTAGGGCGGGGCTACTGTCTTCACACGATGAAATCCATTGATTGGCGGAAAGGTTTTACGACAACAGCAAGCATCTGACCAGCGCTTTTCCCAACTCAAGATCCAAGCTTAATGTTTTGTCCTCTTTTCAGCTGTTTTCTTCGTCACCTGCAAAGAATATCAAATTCAGGAGAGGATTCCCCTCCTTGTTTGTGGGGTTAGGGACCCAGAGACATGGTGAATCCATGAACATGGAGAAGCCCCCCTCTCACCCATGAATTTAGTTAGAAAAAAATCTGATTTTATTTTTTGACTGTATTGCCCAGCCCTACTGGTCAGTGTGCCACAGCATCAGTACTGGCTTCCTGAGGAGGAATGTCTTTAGCCGGACCCCAACATTTCTTCCTCTGAAACTCCTGTTCAATGTCCGATGACGACTGTCCCCTTCTCCTCTCCACCAGGTTCTTCTCTTACATGTGGGCATCTGCAATGGATGATCCAAAAGCTAGCAAATTCATCTGCTTTTTTCTGTGCACACCTTGGAATGGAGGGCAAAATTGAGGTAATACAGACTGTATTTTGGGTGCACTTGGAGTGGAACTAGTTTCAGGCAGAAACACCTCAATCTGCATTAAGGGGTTAAAGAGGGTGGCCATCAGAGATGGTGGTAGTGTGGTAATATGGGGCTGCTTTTCAGCCTAGAAACCTGGATAACTTGCCATAATTGAAACAAACCATAAAAGCTCAGATGACATTTTTATTCATGTTAATTATTGGTTTCCAGTTTATGGAGTTGTATCACATGTTCATTTGTACTGATTTAAATCAAAGAAAAGTCTAAACAAAAGTTGACTTACCTTTTTAAATGTACAGTTGTGGTCAAAAGTTTACACACACTTGTAAAGATCACAATGTCATGGCTGTCTTGAGTTTCCAATTATTTCTAGAACTCTGATTTTTCTCTGATGGAGAGATTGGAACAGAAACTTTAATGTCACAAAAAGACTCATGATGTTTGGTTCTTTTGACTTTGTTATGGGTCATCTGAAAATGTGACCACATGTAATGGGTCAAAAATATATACAGCAATGCTAATATTTGTCTACATGTCCTTTTACCATTTTCATTTCAATTGGGCACTTTTAGTAGCTACAAGCTTCTGTAGTGGTTTCTGGTTTAAGCAGAAAATCTTAGTTAATCATTATGTGAGATAATTCTTTTTTTTTTTTTTTTGTATTTACTCAGCAGTGTCTTTCATGGATCTATTTTTGTCGATTCTCCCGATAGTTGACTCATGAACTTTGGCTATAACTGAGTCAAGTGAGGCCTGCTCTCCTTCCACGCTTTTGTCAGCCTCTGGATGAGTCGTCGTCATGTTCTTGGACTCATCATGAGGTCAGTGTGGTACAACTTTGTGGGCTTTTTCTAAAATAAAATAACCATTTGGAATTTGGTGGAGTTATCGCAGAGACATCTCAACCTACAAGTTTTAATTTAGATGTGGTTCTTGGTAGCTCTAGCCAGGCTCCATGAAAAGACAACTAATTTAGATTTATAATTTCTAATTAGTCTTACATTGAACCAATAAGACCCTGCTTGACTCTCAGTATCAACAGTTTAATCAGCAAAAAGATTCTTTTCTGCTGGAATTGTCAAATGGAGGAAATAAACTATGCTGGATTAGACCTGAGAAAACTAACATTTCAATAGAACAAAGGAAATCAGCTCTGCCAGCCTTACCCCAGAGATACTGCTACCCACAAAATACCGCCTGAAACTGCCTTTACTCCCATAATTCCCAGCTGCCTGCAGTTAAATGTGTTGTAGTCAGATGTGGAGGCCAACATTATTTTAAAGAGCATTTTATTGAGATTGTGTATGAAGTAGGTAAATGTATAAAAAAATAAAATCTTACATGAGGTTTTTTTTTTTTTAAAGCTAACATGATTTTGTTTAGTTATGAGCTCATAATACCAGAAAACCAGACTTTTGAAGCCAGTTCCCACAGCTGTAGCGTATGGGCTGGTGATGATACTCCAAATCCCTCGACTCAAGTCAACCTGTGACAGGTAGAGATTAAAATCTACCCCGTGGGTGGTCAGGAAACCATTTACTGGCGAAAGTTATGTAGTTTAAGCTAACATCGTCCCAACAACCACATAATTAGACAGGCCAGCGCCATCTAAGACTCTCTCATTCGCACGTCTGAGATCTCTGTCAAGTGCCTCCAAGAAAGCTCAGAAGGCAGTGTGTAATGTTGGCCTAATGATGGGCATGCGTATAATTATGGTGTTCTCAGATTTGGCTGCGTGAGTGGTTGCATTGCAAATAGGCTGACATGAGCACAATTTCAGTCCCTGACTTTAAGTCATGTTAAATCTGCTGCACAAGCTGCATTTTAGACTGCAAACTGCACCAAATCCAGAAAAATTGGTTCATGTACCACAGTTAGAGATTTCAGACTTGAGTCACACTTAATTTGCACTTGCAAAGGATTTATGTTTAACTTTAGCCCCATCCTTAAAATGTGGCCTATAATGAGGTTTGTTAGTCATAAATAATTACTAATTACTAAAAACTATCCAGGTTGGTTGTAAGTTTGATGACAGACCATCTAGTGACCATGAGTTTCTGTGACTGTGATTAAACACAGGAATTACACTTGGATTATCAGGCAACTGAGTACAAATACATTTCCCAAACTTTGACATTTGCTGGAAATGTACGCTTTCCAATGTCAGTTTGCCCCTACCAGAACCAAATGTTCAATTTGGTTCTACTGAGGACTAAAGCTATGTCAATTGTAGGTTCTCAGACACAAACAATCTTGTTCACCTGCTCAAAAACTAGGGAGATAATGGAAAAGTTGCACTAACACCTGGCTCTGATTTTCAAAATAAAATAAGAGCACATTTACTCCTTTATCAACTTCAAAAGTTTTTATGCATGATCTTTAAAACTTACAAAATAGTTATTCTGCATTTAAAAAAAACGTCAGGAGCTGACATATGAGGTTAACACTTTTTTCAGTTTTTCATTTTGACTAATATATCTCATTTATTGGCTATTGAAACCCCTTTGACCACTAAGAAGTGTGGGCACCATCTGAGTTTCTCCATGACAGCAATATACAAACAAAACAGCGTGGGAGAGGGCTTCTGAAAGGAAATGTATGGCAAGCCACTAGCGGCAAAATACAAAAAAAAATGTCCTGTAAAAATGACTTTTATTTAGCATTTGTGTATCCGATACAAACTTTTTCTGAGCAAAAGTCATATTTACTACCAAATTGGTGTGAAGTTGTCAGAACGGCTTTTGCTTCAAGTTGGGGATTAAAACACAATGTTAAAAAGAAGTTAAAATTTAAATTGTGCCTCTTCAAACATATTTTGAACAATACTAGATGTTTTTTTTAGGTTAATACTTTTTTGGTAGTGTATTTATATAAGTATAATCCAGTTTTAAATACAGTTAATGACATAAATTCACATTTGTAGATACTTGCTCCGTTGTCATCATAAGACTAGCATGAGCCAAAGCTGTTTTTGTTACTGTGAGTGTCAATTGAGCAGTAAGATTTCTTTTCATTGTCTATTTATCTAAGAACACTGCCCAACTAAATAGTTGGAGCTTTTATAGGTGATTTAAAGCCAAATAAATGATCTATTCATGCTGTTGTACAGGTATTTGTACTACTAAGTCAGTCTGCCGACCAGTGATCCAGTTCTGTGTTGTATCTATAATAGACCCTTTTCACAGTGACACCAGACAAAATGGCAGATATTATTCTAACCAGTTCCATTTTGCTGGATTTTATTTGCATGTGTTTTAAGTGCGATCAGCACAAAAACTGATGGGAATTCATGTTGGCCACTCGTAATAGGAGCAGCCAAGATGCACATTTTTTTCTTTTTTTTTTACTGGGCCCAACTCTAAATGTATTTGTTGTAATAAGGGATATTTGTTGTTTTTTCTGGGTATTTTAAGGGGTAACTGTAAAACAGGAATACTTTTAATAGGATTTTTTTTTTTTTTTTGACTGTTACAAATGATTTTTATCCTTGTTTACCTTTATTATCCTGCAGGGATCAGACACGGTTACGAGCAACAGCAAAGGGGAGCTACATCAGAAAATAATGCAACAGCTATCATTTTTTCTTTATTGTAAGACACATTGAAATTGTCTTACTTGAGATCTGTTTTTAGTGGTTATATAATAACCGGAAGTCACTCTGCACAATCACCATTTTGTGTGATGTCACCTGAAAAAGGATCTTTTGGTGTAAAAGCTTGGTAAATTCTACTCATTCAATCAACATTTTTTCACATTTACATCCATTTTGTTAGCATTTTTATGAGTTGTTTTGTGCTAGGATTGACTCACAAATTACGAAATGTGTAAAATATTAGACAAGAATAATTTAGAAAACACTTGTACTCATAAGCTTATTACAGTATTCTTGAGCTGTGTCGTTTTTTATTTATGTTTTTATTTTTTAAATAGTTTTGTATATTTGTTTAGAAAATTTCAAATCAACTAGTTTTTTTTTATTTTTTTAAACTGACCCTATATTGGATTTACAATCATACTAGGGCGCAAGTAAACGTGTGTGGAAAATTTCGGCCTCTATGGCTTGCCATACAGTGTGACGTCACAGCAGTGCCCCGTCCATGTTCGGAAAGAAAAAGTTTGTTTAGCTTCAGCAAACTTCACTCCATTGGTGCGGAAAACCATCAGAGGACATCGGAAAGAGATGGTGGTCGCTGCCTCACAGTTCGCTTCTGAAATATATTCTTTATTAAGTTATAGTTAATTTACGGTTCCTGCTTATATTAGAGGAACGCCGCTGTTTAAAAACCGATCCTGAACGACCGGTTCTGGGGGAATCAGCCAAGTTACCCAGCCGTTAAAGCCAGCCGGCAGCGCTGGACCTTTTTTCCGTTAAACTCTTTTTCTCGGCGTCGTCATCCTCACCATGGCGGTCCATTTGACGAGCTCCTCGCGCCCTCCCCGCGCATGAGCCGCGGCGCGGGAGCCACCAGGGGTCGGAGGCTCCTCCGCCGGGCGTCAGGATGAAGATGCCGCGAGGAGGACGCCTGCTGCTGGCCATGAGCGCGGGCTCGCTCTTCGTACTTGTGCTGTACTTCCAGAGCATCACCACCAAACCAGGTAAGCTGCGGCTTTACGACACTTCTCCGTTGATTTCCTTCTTTTTGAATATTTTAGATTCAGGTTAAAAAATAATGTAGAGGATTTTCAAAGTTAAAACCTGAACCGTTTGAAGGAGCCACAGTGCAGCACCTGTGTAACATGTGATGAAAGGTGAATGAAATGATGGATGAATGAACCCACTGTTAGGAGAGGAATGTTTTCACAGCACCCCCCCTCTCTGAAGANNNNCCCCCTGCATTCCTCTGACCCCCCCAATCCATCCCAGCCTGGACACCAAAGCTCCCATCCACATGTTCAGACTGAAGAGTCCAAGAAAAATGGACAATCAGGTGAAGGATCCGGGTTCAAGTGTGTTTTTTATTTAACGCTTGTGGTTTAAAGAACAGACCCGGCGAGGACAGTGGAGGGCAGGCTGTCCTCTTCTACACATCTGTCACCATGTGGGTTTTGAACTCTTGCTCCAAAGTGAATCCTTTTTAATTCCATAAATATTTCGAGTTTTTATAACTTGGGCTGCCACGATTACTCGGCTAATCGACTATTAAAATAGGCTACGATTAATAGTCGAGAAGTCGTTACTTTAAATTATATGGAGTCAGTGTAATAAGTTATAATGGCATTATTGGCATTTATTAAGGTTTTTAAGGCTATTTTAGAGTTCATATTTAAGCTACATGCTAGCTGTTTTGGCTAATTTAAGATTTCTTCAGTTTTTTAAGGCTAATTTGGAGTTCAGCTAATATTTCAACTGCATGCTAGCTATTTTGGCTAATTAAGGCCTTTTTTTGTTTTTTAGGGTATTTTGGAGTTTAGCTAATATTTCAGCTACATGCTAGCTGTTTTTGCCAACTTGGGCTTTTTTTAGGGTAATTTGGCATTTTACTAACATTTTAACTAGCTATCAACTTCAGTGTTTTCAGCTATTAATTTCAGCATTTTCAGCTATCGTCACTAGCATCTTCAGCTGCCAAATTCAGCTTACAGCATTCACACTGGCATTATCACAGGTAATGCGAGTGTGAAAATGTATAGTTATAGTTAGTTTAAAGCTAATGATGGTTAAGATTTATGTTTTACATCCACTTTATGCATGACCCGATTAGTCGACTAATCAAACAAAATAATCGGTGAATAGTCGACTATTAAAATAATCGCTTGTGGCAGCACTTATAACGCAGCAGAAGTGTGCGGTTCTAAATTGTTCCCAGAGCCCCCTTCATTTTCAGAGAAGCCATAAACCACCTTTTATAGCCGGTACAAGCTGACACACAAACCACATGTTGCTGAACATACAAGCTGCACACTTCAGCGCTGACCCCCCCATGCACCAACTGCCTGATCTGTTGGGACTTGTTGGCTTTAGAGGCGCAGCAGTAGCAATGAAAGCCACATGTGAAGCCGGCTGGAGCCACATTAGACGGGGCTAATTCACAGGATGTCAACAAAGCTCAGACCTCTGAAATTATTGTCTTCCTCAAAGTGGATTTAAACAGCAGCAACAGTGGCGTTCTGATGTCCTGATCCCTCCTTTAACCTCCCAGACTTCTTTTGATTTATTCAGACTCGATGCGCAGCAGACGAGGGTAGCTATTAGAGCCGTTCCACGGAGGACAGATGCATTTATCTAGTTCAGATAACTTGCTTTTAAAATTCTCTCCAGATGTTTTCCTGGATTATTTTGTAATCCTGGTGATCGAACATCTCAGATTCTTTTGTGCATTTTTTGGGGGGGTCAAAAGTTCCAGTAAAACATACATTTTGGATGACTTTTTAAGCTTATTAGCAGATATCCAGTTTTAAGAAAACAAAATGAATGGGAAATGATTGACCTTTTCCTGAAATCTGAGTCAAAAATAACAAAATTCTACTTTCAGTTTGATGGGTATTGGTACAGATGGGGGAAGTTTCAATGTTTTTGACACCTGCATAGTTTAACATCTATGTGCAGCTCAGCCATCAATTTATGCATTTATCTAATCTAAATTAAATAGATGCTAATTAAGTAATATTCACTTTAAAAAATGCTATTTTATTATTCATTTATTTATTTTTTGTTCTTTTTCTCTAACTTTGTCCTCAGCAGTCTTACACTGCTGGGTTTTGTTATTTTAGTTTGGGATTGGACCTTGGTAGTCTTAGTTTGTGGGCTTTGTTTATTTGTTTTCTTTAGGTGGTTTTGGTTAGGCAGCCATTAGCAGGGAGTTGCTGACAAATGGAGTGGTGCAAGGAGCTAGACTAGAATACATTTTTTTACACAACTATTTCAAATAAAACAAATGTTTATTTTATGTTTTAGCCTTTAAGCTTTTCCAGTAAGCGTGCTGATGAATCTCATAAGGCTAGGTCCTCAAACAAAACTTCAATTCTATCAGATCATTATTATCATTAAGTGTGCATGTAGCCTCACACACTTAAACAAGAACACAATTTATCCCAGGGCCAGAACAGATTTGTCAAAAACAGTGATTCAGCTTCAAAATAAAAAGAAGTGAACCGTGACATCTGAGATATCTTAACATTGTTTCACAAACAAACCACTAGCACCTGGGCCTTTGTCAACCCCAAATAAAGTGCATAAGAAATTTGAAAATGTACTGATTACGACATTCCAACTTGGAATGTCCAACTTCCACTACCTTTTTCGTTACTCCCTTCGCTTTGAGGCTATCCCTTGCAGTTTTTTCATCTTTTCAGACACGTCAGAGAAAAAGAATTGCTGCTAACACCGCTAGCCCTCCTTTAGGCGCCGCAGCTGTCTCTTTGTCGTGTTCCTCATTCTGTTCTGAACGCAAACCTCCCCGGCCTCAAATTTGAGAAGTTGAGTCACTTTGATAAGTTAGAAAACGGTTTCCTAGGAACATGCGGGCTCAGACAGAAGCAGAAGATGCCGAGTTTGCTGTGATGAACCTTTCCGATCAGTTCATGAGACATCTCTGTTGTCCTTTACCTCCTAGAAACCGGTTCCTCTGACTCAAGCCAATGCAGACAACACTGGGCCATAATTTTGTTTCCTCAGCACTTTCTCATTATCCGGTAGTTCTAACTCAATGGAGCTGGATCCAAAAGACTGCAGTGATTTCTATGGATCCTCCCTCCAGACAGAAAAGAACTTTCAAATCCCTCTCATCTTCTCAGATTAAAAAGTTGTTTTTTGTTGCGATAGAAAAAGCTCTCTAGTTTCATTCTGAACAAACAGTCCCAGAACTACCAAACCCGTTTCAGCCGATGGATCCACTCATGACACTTTAGTCCTTCAGCTGCTGGAAACTGCAGATCTTTGATTGCTTTCAAGCACTTTGAAATATTTCTACACAGCCGACATTTAAAAGTAGGTGCTAGATCTAGGGTGTGCAAATCCAGGCCCTATAGGACGGGCTTCCTGCTGGTCTTCCTGAAATCCTGTCTGGGGTGTTTAGCCAATAAGGAGCTTCATGACAGGTTGGTTGCAAAACATGCAGGACACCGGCCCTCGAAGCCTGAATTTGGACACCCCTGCACCAGATGGCCGATGCACGTTGATTGCATCATTGCTTCATGCGCCACTATTTTGCCTCTTTTGGGCCTAAGCCGAATAGATTTTATTTTATTGTTTGCAGAAAACATTCGGTTGTCGAATATTTGATGCATCCCTAAATACTAGTTTTGTTACTGTTCAGATGAGTGTTTTAAATCTCTAACATTTACAGCTTATAACTTTGTTTTGAAGTGATCACATTGGAACAAAAACTGACACCAACATTTAATCTCAAAAACTATATAATTTAAAAATGTAGGTCTGCTCTGTCCAAAAATAGAGGGAAAAAAAATGGAAAAATATCATACAATTTTTAATCAAAGTATTAAAAAAGAAATGTACATATAAAATAATAAAAACAGATCAATTTAATGGAAATATCTTGATTGATAGACACAGAGAATATGACAAATCCACATACCGGTAATTATCATTAAACTTTTCAACAGTGTATTTTTTTAAATGTCTGGTTTCCATCCAGTCCGTGATCTGGATCATGCATTAGGTGACGGTGGAGAGAAATGACTCAGCTTTAACAGGAAGAGACCTCCAGCAGAAACCAACCCTCCTTTAGAGACTAGTTTGGTAAGTTCTGGGAATGTTTTTTTCTGACTGAAACTGAAGAGTTTTTTCTGTCAACAACAAACTGTCTTTTTATTTTTTTATCTGAGAGGAATTTCTTTTTTGCCTGGAGGGAGGATCCATAGAAATCCCTGCAGTCTTTTGGATCCAGCTCCATTAAGTAGGAACTACCAGATAATGAGGAAGTGCTGAACAAACAACATTTTGGCCCAGTGTTGTCTGCTTGGGCTTGAGTCAGACAGGAGCCGGTTTCTGTGAAGTAACGGGCAGCAGAGATGTCTCATGAACTGATCGGAAAGGTTCATCACAGCAAACTCTGTGCCCACATGTTCCCAGAAAATATTTTTATAACTCATCAAAATGACTCAAATTTAAGGCCAGTGAGGTCTAAAAATATTTGCACACTCCATCTGACTAAAGGTAGACCAAATGAAAGGTCGGTTTCTATAAATTAGTCAGAGCTTCCCCTTTGAAATCCCAAACATGAAATAACTGCACATTTGTTCAATCAGCTATGACCCTTTGATTCATTCATTGTTTAACGGATAAGAACAAAACTAGTAGAAGTTGTAGTTTCATTTTCTGGTTAAGTGTTGCTGCTTTGTTCCGTTACGCTGATGAAACTTCAGTGGTGGAACCGACCATGTTTGTCTGCAGCAGATGACAATCTGCTTCCTGTAATGCTGCCCGGCTACTGCAGGAGAAGTGGGAACATGAGTAAATCTGACAGTAATCTGCCTACTTTGTATATTTGATAAAACCTTGTTGTGTATTTGTTCTTCCAGACTGCCTCTAAACAGAAGACCATGTGGAGTGAGACTGTATGAGGTCCGTCTTGTAGATTGGCCTTATTTTGTAAAAAATCTTTGAGGCGCACATTGCTTCCTATGAAAGTCAAATCCTGGACAGGAAGTAGGGAGCGTGTTATTGTTGTGTGTTCATTGTGTTGCTTCCTGGGACAACACCCAGGGGGCAGCACTCTGTAAATGAGAACAGTTGAGTATAAAACATAAAAAGTAATGAAAAAGAAGCAGAATGTTTGTGATATTTGCACTGGATCCCTTTCAGAATATTTCTTCCATGATGGCCGTAAATAAAGCTTGCATGTGGCTGACCCCTTGTGACTGATGTATCTAGTGAGTCTTCATGGGTGACTGTGGCTTTTGGGTCAGGTGATGGTTTTAGTGAAAATGTTTCATTTATCAGGTCTTCTTAAGAGATGATCTGAGGCCAGAAGTGAAGAACATAAAACAAGAAAAAAATATGAGACAAAGATGTCAATGAAAGGTCTCATCTATCTAGTTGACATTGTCTTGAAGTTGAGTGTTGGCATCATTGGGTAAAGTAAATTGTTGCATCCCGACACCATTCCAGTAAAGCCTCAGTTGCACTAAGCGATCTGTTCTGGTACGGTCCAGTATTTTGAGTGTTTTTATTGTAAAATGGACCTATTAATCCTTGTGCTATCTTACAGGGTTCATATGACCCAAGCATTACATTGATGTTATCCATCCCATGATAAATGTGGATGAAGGTGGATAGGATTTCATGCCTGTAATGGACACCAGTGACAATCAAAAATCATTGAAGAATAAAGGTCTTGTGGGGTCCAGATGACCCCACTCCCAACATCAACATATCTAGGATAATACAAGGGTTAAATAGTTTCGACCTGTAGATCTTTAGGGCCCCGTCTGTTGAAGGTCCACTGAAAGTGGAACGGGACAGTTGGGGCAGAGTTGCTTTAGCCACCCGTTGATTGGCAGAAAGTGATGGCGATATTAGAAAGCACCAATATAGCGCTCATTTAGGCTAACGTTTCCAAAAGCGATGTTCTTCTCAGCCGCCCACGAACTTCTTTCAAACAACCTTAAATTCCTGATATTCACACTGTACTAGAAGTAAAGCAAGAAAAACACGAGCTGCTGGATGACCTTCATTGTTATTGCTTTTCAGGTCATTGCACTACAATAACACGCTTGCGGTCTACACCATGTATGCGCCGTGAAAACAAACCGTTCAGTGAAAGCGAGGCTTAACTGGTTGGAAACACTCACCAGAATTAACTGGACCGTACCGTACCTCCCCTTACTGTACCGTACCGTACCCTTACCATATCGTACCCCCCTTTTCCGTACCATACCACCCCTTACCGTACCGTACCACTCCTTCCCTTACTGTACCCCCCCCTTACCGTACCATACCACCCCTTACCGTACCATACCACTCCTTCCCTTACCGTACCGTACCACTCCTTACAGTACCGTACCACCCCTTACCGTACCGTACCACCCCTTACAGTACCGTACCACTCCTTCCCTTACTGTAACCCCCCCTTACCGTACCATACCACCCCTTACCGTACCATACCACTCCTTCCCTTACCGTACCGTACCACTCCTTACAGTACCGTACCACTCCTTCCCTTACTGTACCCCCCCTTACCGTACTGTACCACCCCTTACCACACCAGATCGCTCAGTTGAAGCGAAGGCTTAAGTTTAAAGTATCAAAGATGTGTATAAGAAGCATTTAAGCGCCAACTGAAATGTTTTTCTTCATCATTACTTGCTTTATGGTGAATTTCAAAAAATGAGTTTTTGTTTTATAATACATGAATCAAATACTGAACCGAAACAAACCGGGACCCAAAAATCAAAGTTTGAACCGAATCATGGGAAGGTGAATCATCGTGGGAAGCCACATTCTTTCAATTAGATGGCCTCATTAAGGATGAGAAACGGATCAGTGTTGCACAGTTACGATCATGGCTGCAATATAAAACCTGGAGTTTTAGGTTCACAACACTTGAGTCTCTGAAAAGCTTTGAACTCCTTTACGTCTTTGTTCTCTGCTGTCTTCTGGGTTTTATTATTATTGATTATTTTCTTTAGATTTTGCTCAGAAAAGTTTTATTTGATTATTTTTTATGACTAAACTAGGAGTTATTTAAATGAAAAAAAATCTTATAATCAGTGCCTTTGAATCGAATGAATTTAACTTTAAATGAGTATTTTGATGAAGTTTTTGATGAAGGTTTTGTCTGTCAGCATTGGTCTGGGTTTGGACAGAGATGGGCTCTGGGACCCCCCAGACTCTCAGTCCTGCAACGGCGCCCCCTTTAGTCCAATAAAGGAGTTTCTCTGCAGATTATGTTTGCTCATTGTGTACAAGTACAACAGAGGAAGCATCAGCACTTCTGCAATGACTGAGACCACATTTTTGATGTGATTGAGGTCTGCCCTCAAAAACGTCATGACACATCGTGGTGATGCTGCGGTTGGTGGGGCTGCAGGCCGACACAACTCTTCATTTCCTCACATTTGGGTCGAGTGCAGATTGTCCAATTTTTTCTGCCAGCAGGAACCTGAATTCCATCAGCTTTGCCTGCAGGGTCTGGGTCTCTGTCGTAATCCTGCATGTGCAGATCAAATCTGACATTAATTTAAAATAGAATGCCATTGTTTTTTTCAACAAGAGAGCGTTTATTTCTGCACAAAGAACATGATGTAAGCTCATTTGTTTAAGCATTTCTCATATTCAGTTTTGATGCAGTGCTTTGATGCACACTCATGCCCAGCTGCAAAGAAGCTTTTAAAAATGCTGTTCTGGAACAAAAGAACGTTGAGATGTCCCACAGCTCTGAACGCCACATGCTACACCTGCTGTCCAGCTGTTTGTTTGTTTTTGTTTGGGCTCCAGTAAAAGTCCATTTAATCAAAGAATGTTCTTGTCATGTTCCTGTCAACTGACTTTTAAACTAAGCAACTTTTATGTTCTTTAGATTTCTATAATTGATGGAAAAGCCTTCCGGAATGTTGCTGAAGCTGCAGCAAATGTCAGAGGTTCTCCTTCAAATCTGGTTCAGTTTATCTTAGAGAAACAAGTTTGAAATTCTAAATCCCATCAGAGCATCAAAGTTCATCCAGACGACGTTTCGGCTCTTTAAGTCCAGACTCAACCCAACAGGAAGTTCACGTTCAGGAGTCTGCTCTGACCTTCATCTGGATCCACAGCTTGACTTAAAGTGACCTAGAGGGGGGATTTTTTTTAAATATTAGTCTGAATAAAGGAGAGGGACATTAAAACATTATTAATAAATAAATTCCAAGAAAAAAGGAAAAGGGAAAAAAAAGTGGACAAAATGTATACTTTTTCATTTCCAAATTGTTATTTCTGTTTTACCGTGTTTACAAAAGTTGGACGTCTTTAGTTTTAACATTTTTGTCTCCAGTGGATTATCAACAGGGGGACTGCCAGTCCTTAAAAGTTCTAAATAAAAAAAAGGCTTTTTAAAATTTGAAATTGTCTTAAATTCTGGATGAATAGTTCTAGCTAGTGAGGCTAATGCAAACTAACTCATACTCGTGTGCAACAAGCCATTAAAGAATGACTTGGTAAATAATAAATATTAATAATAATTATTATTTAACTAATAATAATAGTTTTTACTGTTATTTTAATAACAGTGGTAATATCAAACCTCTGGTTTATCATTTTGCCGTGTTCTTACATTGTTTAATTTTTGTCTGTATGTTAGCTAAATTAAACTTGTTCATTTTCTTTAAGCATACAATCTTACATTTGGTTTGGAATGGTCTTAAGAGGGTCTTATAAAGTCTTTAACTTCTATATATCTGTAGGCGCCTATAAATCTGTCACTCTGTCTCTCTACGTGCCTTAAAAATAGACACCCTGGTATCTATAAATAATTAGGCCTGCACAAAACATTGCAAATGTATCGTCATCCCAATATCAGCCTATGCGAAAAACGTATTGAAAATGAAAAAAACTGCTTAAATTGCGATAAATGGCTACCTAAAATGTTTGCACATACAAAAACAATCTTGCTTGACGTACTCAACAAATTAAGCGCCTCACAGCGAGAAGGCCCCGGTTCGAATCCCGGCTGGGGGATTTCTGTGTGGAGTTTGCATGTTCTCCCCGTGCATGCGTGGGTTTTCACCGGGGACTCCGGCTTCCTCCCACCTTCCAAAAACATGCTTCATAGGTTAATTGGTGACTCTAAATTGTCCCTAGGTGTGAATATGAGAGTGAATGGGTGTGTGATTGAGGCCCTAAGACAGACTGGAGACCTGTCCAGGGTGTACCCCGCCTTCGCCCATCAGTAGCCGGGTTAGGCTCCGGCACCCCGCGACCCCGAAAGGGACAAAGCGGACAATAAGATGACTTTTGTGCATTTGACCAATTTGATGGACATACAGTATCTCACAAAAAGGAGTCCATCCTTTACATTTCTGCAGATATTTCTTTATATCTTTTTCATGGGACAACACTGGCAAAATGAATTTTTGACACAATAAAAAGTAGTCAATGCTAATCTTGTATAGCAGTCTAAAGTTATTTTTTCTGCAAAATAAATCATAACAGAGGCATCAATAGTTAAACCCCTGGGAACATAAGTGAGGGGTGTACTCACCATTGTGAGATGCTATATTTTATGTAAAATACTCGCCTCCTATGTAGACGTGGGTCGTTTGGAGTATAATCCAAGTTCGGTTTAATTTATTTAAAAAAAACAGATGCAGTGACATGGAAATCAGTTGTTTTACTACGTGGTTGTATATGGAAAGTCATATCACCACTGCAATATTGATCGTTGATATTGCACATTTTTCTAATATTGTGCAGCCCTAAAAATAATCCACTTGATGTTTGGATGAAAACTAGAGCTGTCAGGCGATTAAAATTTTTTAATTGCGATTAATCACATTTTGTCCTGAGTTAACTCGCGATTAATCGCAAATTAAAATGTGGTCTTTTTTTAAGAAAAAATATGGGTGCTTCGTGTAATTTAGCAGTTCTACATCAATTATGAAAACAAGAATGACAAAATTAATAGTTTTCATCAGAAATACTTTATTTTGTAACATTGTATTGAGATAAACTTTCTTAACAATAAAAGGCTGTAACATAAAATACCTAACAAAAGCCCAAGTGCAAGTGAAGGGGATTTTAAATTCAAAACTTCAATCAACGTTCACTAAAATAAAATAAAAAACATCAAAAATAACATTTCCATAACACTTTCATGTTCATTTTTTGTCAGGACCAAATCTTTTCCTCCTCTGCTGAACTACAGTAATAAATGAAATAGAGATTTATCATTTCCAATTAACTTTTGTTTTTTAAAACATTAAAGACTGAGAAAAGCGGGATACACTGTGGATAGTTTGACAGTCTGTTACTGCCGCCACGTTCTCTGGCTGCAGCTCGATGCAGCGACGTGTCCAGCGGAGCTCACGCCATGAATATGCCGGCAGACAGACCGCTATGCTGGGGCTGGATCACGCTTAAACCTCCAGAACATTTAAAACGTCCCCCGGTGAGCTTGCTGTTTGGAACATTGGGCTCTCAGGACATGGCGCCGGACGCGAGCCGGTACCACCACACGTGGTACTGGACGCGA
Source organism: Oryzias melastigma (assembly GCF_002922805.2). Taxonomy (NCBI): domain Eukaryota; kingdom Metazoa; phylum Chordata; class Actinopteri; order Beloniformes; family Adrianichthyidae; genus Oryzias; species Oryzias melastigma. The sequence goes on from NC_050518.1 coordinate 28,439,534, forward strand.
ACCGCAGCTGGGTTAGGGTGCAGGAGCTCTCCAGGTCCTAGCGCCAGGCGGATTTAGCTCGCAGCTCGGAGGTTGGAGACCCGCCCGTGATCTAGTGTGAGAGCAGCCGGTGAGTTGGAGGGCGGGACGCCTGCGCGCGGTATGAAAAGGCACGTATGAGAAAATCCGCGATTAATGCGTCAAAAAAATTGTCGGCGTCAAGCACATGTCAGATTAACGCGTTTTTAACGTGACAAATCTGACAGCCCTAATGAAAACACTTTAAGTCAGAAATCTTTTGCGTTTTGTCATTTCTAGTTTGTCAAGAGGCAAAAACTGAAAAGATGTTGACTTTTTTAGATGTACTTTCTAAATCCGATCAAATCAATCGGATCCGGTAGATCTCTGTGGATTCCTTTATATAATCAGTGTTTAGAAAACTCTGGACTCTGGACAGGTTCTTTTTTTTTTTTTTTTTTGGATTTATAGAAATAGTCCCAGAAAAGCCCTGCCCTCTCCGCCGCCGCAGCTGTTGTTGTCGTCGCCTCTTCCTGCCTGAACTTGAAGTGTTTTGTTTTCTCTTTCAGTCACTTTGGGTTCTGCAGTCTTGGTTCGGCACAGAGAACTTTGCTTCTTCATCAGGACTTCATTTTGGAAGATGTGAAGCAGAACTGCTGCGCAGAGCGGATATTTACCTTCCTGATGACGCTCAATAATCGCTCTCTTCATCATGATTAGAGTTGCTCTTAAGCAAAAAGGAAACTCGTTTAGCTAAAAGATCGGCCTGATAAACAGATGTTGTGTTTATCTTGGTATGAGATGATTGACAGTTCCTCACTCTGAAGCAGACCTGCTGTTCTGCTCAGACCTCCTGAGCCGCTCCGGCTCCTCTGGTGTGTCTGTGTTGTCACTTCCTGCCTCTCAGAGGAAGTGTCGGTTTTAGGCTTTGCTACTGAACACAACGTTGTGGTTTCCGCTCGTCAGAATCGAGTTGTTTCTACCGTTTGTACTTTTCCCCTCACGTGGACACCATGTGAAAGAACGTGATATCTGCTTGTTTAGTCAGCAAATTTCTAAACCAAACATTTCTTAAAATGATTTTTCTCTCTAATCAGAGACGGTGCATTTGACTGTAATGTAGTGCTGCTCAAAAGCAGAATATTTCTGAGGTTTTAGCAAGAAAATAAGTCTTTATCAAGATCATGATGGTGAAAGCTTCATAACTCCTATTGATGTCAACATTAAGGCTCCAGAGTGACAAACTGTGACATATTCTACTTAAAGATGTTGGTTCTACTTAAACAGTTACAGCCGGTTTGTTTTATGTTTTGATGGTGAGCCGTTTTTTTTTCTCATTAGGCTTGGCTGGTATTCACATTTTAATACCGTCAATTTTCTTCCACATTACGGTATTACTTTATACTTAAGAACTTCATAAGCAGAACTTAAGTGGGATTACCAAACTGCTGGGTTTTTCTCCACTGTACAAAATGAAATTCAGAACACAATTATTAAAACAATAACAACAAGAAATGGTTGGATTAACCATTTTTGAAGTAATGAAACAAATATATTGGAAAAGTAAATATAATCAAATTAACAAAGCAATAACTGCTTTCTGAGCCATTTTTAACAACAATACCGATTAATTAAATAAAGACAACAGACTTCACTTAACATAACAGCAAGTTGATGCAAAGTGCAAATAAAGACCCACAAACTATGAACAGCAGCAAATCGAAAGATTTTCCCCAGAAAAACAAGCATATTAACTTAGTCTGGTTTTAACCCGGCGCGGTCTGACTACTTTACCAGCGTGGTGAACAGCTTGTAGCGCAGACACACAAGTTCTCTCTGGCAAGTCACGACATTCAGAGAAGACTTTCTGGTATTATTTATTTGTCAAACTTCATGCATAAATACGATGTCTCCACATACGTATCAAACTTTTCTTGTGGACAATTCAGACCCCCGCGAATGATTTTTGTTCCTGAGCGCTCATGTTTAAACCTCCCGCGAGCAGAACAAGTCATCGCATGAGAAACGGTTTACTGCTGTGTTCTTGAGCTGGTCCCTCGAGCACAAGGGATGCATGCGCGCTAGCAGAATCTCAGTGAGCGCACGCAACATTTGTAGGGCTGAGTCGATCAAATCAATGAATCGATTTGAATCGTTTTAAGCTTAATAGGACAATAATTGATACATATTAAATTCATTGTATTTAATGTTTTAACAAAATGAATCTATTTAATAAGTCAGTGTTTTAAAAATGATACTGTGTCTATTATTAGACGCCGGCGGTGTACGGTATTACCTAAATACCGAACAAGCCTTGTCCTCGTGCACACGTGTGGGTGGAGCTGTTTAACGCTACTTGATTGGGTGAAATGAAAACTGCCTTTTTTGATACTAGTGGTGTGTAAAATCCTGCAGGAGGCTGAGCGGACGCAGAAAGACAAGTACGGCCGCCGCTCGTCGCTCTGCTTGTTTCACATTTGCTGAGTCACTGTTGCTGAAGCTCTGTTATTTCATGATTGAGGCTTCCTCAAAGAAAGAGGAAGCAGAAAGGATTTAAGGCTGTTTTTCTATCTAGAAAACAGTCATCTGTTTTCATGCTTCAAGGTCCATCTGTACACAAACGTCACGTTCAGGTGGTTCCACACCGGATTCCAGACTCCACATGTCTATGTTTCTCCTGCTGTCTTGTACTTGTGATTGTGTGGAGTTTTTTCCGTCTAACATCTGAGCTAAATTCCCCATTGTTATATAGATGCAGATGCAATGACCCCCCCCCCATTGTTCAAGCACACATGTTAAAAAGATTAAGAAAAACAAACCAACAGAAAGAAAATGTCTTTAGGGTTTGTGAGGGAGCCATGAAAAAGTCATTTAAACCCACAGAAATCACATTAATGTCCGTTCACTCTTTAACACCGGAGCTCCGTCTTTATGTTCTTTAATTTACTGTAATTTTTCAACTGTTAACACGATAATTCCAGTAATTTGTAAAGGAGAAAAGCAGCTTTAGCCATTAACGGTTGAAAAGTTACAGTACAAAAAAAAGAACATTACAGAGGTCAGTTTCTACACTATGAAAAATAACAAGTTAAATCATCCGTTTGTTTGCAGAACTTTCCCTGAAGAATGAAGCTGTTCCTGGGAAAAGCAGGAGAAGTCCTCTGCAGACGCTCTACAACGGAGACCAGGTGAGGAGGAAGCAACACAACCAGAGAACACATCTGACTTCTGATCATCAGGATGAACATGACAGGGATGAAAGAAACTGACTCAAATAAAGAAATGATTCCACTTAGAAGTCTCCACCACGATCACCATGAACGCCTCTTTTAGCGTCCTGGTCTGACCGTGTGCTGACAAACCTGTTCCAGGAACTCATTCACTCATTCCTGCTGTTATGTTGAGAACTTCATCAAAACAAAATGTATAAATAAATGTATGAACATTTATATAAATGTATGAATAAATTAAAACAAACAAAAAAACACTCCTTTAGCTGTGGGTGCATTAAGTGAAGTTCTCTCTAAACTTCCTTCTGTTTTTATTAGATTTTAGATAAAGGCTGAAGTGACATTTTGAGGTTTTTTTAAAAGGACTTTTACGAGACATAATCTGTAATCAGCCAGTATTAACAATAGTGCTGTAACAAACGATTATTTTAATAGTCGACTAATCACCGATTATTTTTTCTGATTAGTCGACTAATCGGGTCATGTGCAAAGTGGATGTGTAGCACACATCTTAACCATTAAACTAATTTTTATTAAACTCTTAATGAATTGTGGAGCCTCTGTCATTCATTAGTTTCTGGTATTAAAACAAGATTAAACTAGAAAATTTGCTTTACCTGCGATAATGCTATAAGTGTGAATGCTTTTTGATGAAGGTAGTCGCTGAAGATGCTGAAGCTTTTTGCTGAAAATGGTGACACAATTCACTTTGATTGCTGCAGAGATTTGATCAAAATGCAAAAGCTACTTGCAAAATGTTAAATTTGCTAAACGGTTTAAATTTCGTTAACTATAAGGTTTAACTAAATTTCTGAACGTTTTGTAGTAAAATTGCTTAAAAATCCCCAATACATGCTGATTTTGCAGAAATATTTAGGGTGTTGCTTAAATATGAGCTAAATTTCAAATTAACCCAGTGAACCTTAATAGATGTCAAATTAGCCAGCAAAAAAGCTAAACTTCCTCAGTAAACTAAATCAGTCAAAGATGGTAGCCGTTGCTAAAAGAGAAGCTGATCTCTAAATGAACCCTAAAAAACTTGGATAACAAATTAGCCAAAACAGCTAGCATAATGCTAAAATATTAGCTACACTCCAAATTAGCATAAAACATCTCTTTATATGCCAAATTAGCCATAAAAGCACATTGCTTAAATACTAGCTAAACTCCAAAATAGCCTAAAAGTTCTCATTAAACTAAAATTAGTCAAAAATGTTAGCATGTTGCTAAAATGGAAGCTAAACTCTAAACTAGCCTATAAAACCCCAGTAGATAACAATTTAGCCAAAGACTTTAGCTAAAATATTAGGTAAACTCCAATTTTTTTTTTAAATTACTATAAGAGATTAAAACAGCCCATGAATATATTTAAATGCTTGTTGCTAATCTACTTAAAATGTTGAATTTCAAGACTTTCTCATTAATTTCCTATGGGGCATATTTTGCTCAATATTTCATAGACTATAAAGTTCATGAATACCAAAAATGCGAGCAGTAATGTCCTGAACGAGCTGAATGTTTTGATACCAAGATTACTGAAATCACTGAAAGTTTGATTGAGTTTTTATGGGCCAAAAAAATTTATTGAAAAGAGCAGGAGAATCACTGTAGTGTGAATGCTTAATAAGCAATCACACAATCAAATGAGGTCAGCATCTGAAATAGGAACTATTTTTCACTGAAGATAAATATAAATATAAAATTTGTCTGGTGCTGATCGCCCACAACTTTGTTCAAGTTTACTACATTATGTCTCCATATCATATAAAGGAACGACTAATCAACTATTAAATTACATGTTGACTATTTTAATAGTTGATTAGTCGTCTAATTGTTGCAGCCTAATTAACAAACACATACAAACCTAACAAATGCATGAATTCTCAAAGAAAAGCCTTTTCTCTTAAATATTGTGAGACAAATGAAACAAATAAAGCTCAAACTTGTTTTTGTCCTTAAATATTTTTGCTGTAAAAAAACACTAAAGAAAAACCAGAGGAATGGTTTAAATCCATCCTTTTAATAAGAATAAAGCCTAAATTTGTGTCTCAGAGATTTATTTGATTGGACGATAAATTGATGCAATTAACTAAACTCTGACTTAACTTGACGTTTATCTTGGGATTACGGTAATGATCCATTCAATCTGTCAGGAATATTTTTATGGAAATGTTTCTGTTTTTTTTTTTACTTCATATCTTGTGTATAATTCTCCCCGTTCTCTTTAACTGATCAGAAGTGACATGTCAAACAAACCTCTGGTAGTTTTAGTGCACAGAAGGAGCCGGTGTTCCGAGTTTTCCAGAGTTAGAATATTTCTGACGGTTGTTTCTTCTCCGTCCCGACGATCAGCTGGAGCTGTCGGAGGAGCAGCGCTCCCTTCAGGACCGCAGGGAGCTGCTGGAGGAGGCGTGTCTGAGCCACACCAAGAAGCGCCGCGTTCTGTCGCCAAAGGACCTGAAGCACCTCATCGTGGATGACAAACACGGCCTCATTTACTGCTACGTGCCCAAGGTAGGTCTCCATCAGAGGAGTGGGTGTGGCCTCAAGTTCTAGAGCATAAGTGTCAAGCTCTGGGCCTCGAGGGCCAGTGTCCGGCATGATTTCCAACCAACCTGACATTGAAGGTCCTTATTGGCCAAACACCTGATCCAGGTAATCGGCAGCAGATGAGGCGGGGTTTCTGGAAAACCAGGAGGCCGGTCCTCGAGGCCTGAAGCTTCTAGAGCAACACAATGTGTTGGATGGTCATAAAAGGTGCCAGGTTTTCAGAGGATGTCACTTCTGTAGATGTCTAAACGATGGTTAACATGACTTCCTCAGTAATTGTAGAATTACTTATGGTTTAATAGTAAATCTGCCTGATGATGTCATCTCTATGTGATGAACTGATACCTTCTAGGTCTTTATGAACTAAAATGGAGCTAACACTTCACCTGATCCTCCATTAAATTCAGTTTTGTAAAATGTTTTCATTTCATAGCATTAATGTGTATTGAATTATTTTTATTTTACCAGTCAGTTCATCCTTCCTTCACAACGATGAGTAGCAGCAAAAACGCAACTCAACAATTCTATTTCAATTGTGATCCATAAAAGCTTTTATTTTCAAATAACTTTGGAGATACATTTAGATTTCCAGCTCCATTTTGGGATGAAGTGCAGCTTCTCCAGACCTTGTCTCTTTAGCTCCTCCCCCTCACATTCACACTTAAGCATTTAAAAACCTTTGCTTCAGTTGTAGCGCTTCTCTTTTCTGTTTCCTCTTTGACTGTTGCAACAAAACCATCAGTTCACAGAACCAACAAAATCCAGTTTCACTGCAGTGTTTAGCTGCAGGTTCATGGAAAGAAAGTTACTGTGGGAGACAAAGGAACAGTGTAGGAAACACAAGAACTGGTCTATTATAAAAAATCTATATATTTTTATTTTATACTGACAAATCAAATGTTTTTTTAGAATAAAAGCATCAAATAAAATGAGAGACATTTGAATTAGCCTGAAAATATTAGATACATAACAAAAAGAATGCTAAGCTATAAAAAAGAAAATAGTTTTAAACATGTATAATGATAATGAACATCTTAAAAATAAAACTTTAACCTATAAGAGCTCACTGCATCAAATTTGAATATGTTTTTTATTATTTGTTCACTAAGTGCTGATACCCAAAATTAACCAAAAATAAAAAGGTTAGATTAACTTTGAAGCCCAGAACATAAATGTTCTTGGGTTTTCATGAGTTAAAACAGAAAATCTAAGAAAAAGTTCTCACTTGTGTTGCGTTCTTAAAGTTCTCCTCACAAACCGGCTGCTGCTTTCAAACAAGAACAGTCTGAAAACCTAAAAACTCTTGTCTCCAGTTCTCTCTTCAGACTGAAGGTCAGTGGAGGATCTGGAACTACTAGAACCCTTCAGATCAAAGTAACCCACGCTGGTGGACAGAATCTCTGAGAAACCATCAGCCCATGAGGGTTTGACTCGTTTGTTCCAGACCAGGGATAGGCAACTCCAGGCCTCGAGGGCCACTGTGATTTGTTAAAAGGTTTTTCCCCATTCTTTGGTGAAGAAAACATGAAGAACATCTGATATTTGCTGGTTACAACAGGAAGACTTTAACACAGGGGTATCCAAAGTTGGTCCTCGAGGGCCGGTATCCTACATGTTTTCCAACCAACCTGCCATAGAAGCTCCTTACTTGCTAAAAACACCTGATCCAGATAATCAGCAGCAGATAAGGCAGGATTTCTGGAAAATCAGCAGGAGCCCGGCCCTCGAGGACTGACTTTGGACAACCCTGATCTAACATATTAATGGTATATCTGCTTATTTTTCATACTAAGATCTAAGTGGAAAAAATATTTTCAAGAAAAGCAAACGGTAAAATAAAAAAGTGAAGAAGAAATCAGATCCATAAACATGTTATTAAAATGAACCCATTTTGATCACATTCAGCCTCCAAAGTGCTTCTTTAAGGCTCCTGCTTCAGCTCTCTTTTCATCTGATCTTAATGATGGTTGTGGGATTTCCTTCCTGGGGAGTTTGGCAGCATCTCCTTCAAAAACCGCGGCTGAACTGGATCAGAAGCAGCTTTCCTCCTGAATCTCATGGCAGCAGAAATGCTGAACTTCTTTTTCAGCCTCTCATAAACGACTGACGACGTTTTAATCATCGCTGTTCGATCATTTCTGCTGCTGTTTGCTGTAAAAGCAGATCTCAACTAGGATCCGTTTGTGCTTTAATGAGGACCAGGAGCCAGAAACTGAAACAATGGCTCCTCAGATAAACATAAACCAGGTTTTAGTGATCCACTGATGAGCAGTATATCCCCCCATGGGTGACAACTTTGCAGTCATAGAATTTCAACACATTTGGCTGATATTCAGGACTGTTGAGCAACTTCTGTTCCAGGAAACTTGGTCAAACTGCAGACTCTCTGAGCTGGTTTGGTGGAGGGATGCAGACGTTCACTGAGATGTTGCCTCATCTGATGATGAATAAGAAGGACAAAGCAACGCTGCAGAAGACTCCTCTGAGCATGTGCAGTACAGTCAGGCTTCCTGGAAACTATTGATGGTCAAACCCTGAATGAATACTGAGAAGAACAGAGATCGGATTCCTGCAAATCCAACTGCATCTATACAGACTAAAGCAGAAAAAGACTTTCCTCCTGTAGAGACCTGGAGGAAAACCTGGGCTGTAACGATTCATTTGAACAGCAGTTTGATTCGTATCGTAACTCGAGGATGTTGAATGTGATTAATAGTTGATATTACTGTAGTTCATTTTCAATAACTGAATAAGTCAATGAATCGTTACGTTCCTGTACATTTCCATGTAGAGCTGATAGATGTTTATAATACATGAGGTCATCATTAAGAGTGATAAACACCACAGTGTTATTTACAGCCCTTGAAGACCCACTACAATGAAAACAGTTTAACTTGGTCTTGTAGCATTTTTCTGATTGTTGGGGACATTTAAAAAAAAAAATTGAGATTAAAATTGCGATTCAGAGTATTTGTTCAAATGATTGTGAATCTGGAGCAGACAAAACAATGTTAAATGAAAAATACCATGTCTTTAATGAAGAAAATACGTTGGGTGGGCCACAAGCTCCGCCCATTCTGATGCATTCACTTGTAGACAAATAGATCCATGATTGTCTTTGTTTTCCTTATTTGAGATGGTATCTGGATCTAAAATGTACAGCTGGATAGCTCTAAGGGGTGGCGCTGCAAATGGATCCAACATACTTCCTGTGGTCACATCTGTGAGCTGCGCCTCAAGTCTCCTGAGTCATGACTTAAATATAATGGGTCGCGACTCAAATTTCGTAGATCACAACTCAGATCTTGTAAATCGCGACCGATGAGATTTGGTCGCGACCCACAATATTTGGCCCTAACCCACAAGATTTGAGTCTCGACCCACGAGATCTGAGTCTCGACCCACAAGACTTGAGTCTTGACCCACGAGATCTGAATCACGACCCACAAGATTTGAGTTGCGACCCACAATATTTGGCCCTGACCCACGAAATTTGGTCACAATCCACGAGATCTGAGTCGTGACCCATGAGATCTGAGTCTCGGCCCACGAGACTTGAGTCTCGACCCACGAGATCTGAGTCTCGACCCACGAGATCTGAGTCTCGACCCACCAGATCTGAGTCTCGACCCACCAGATTTAAGTCACGACCCACGAGATCTGAGTCTCGACCCACGAGATTTAAGTCACGACCCACGAGATCTGAGTCGTGACCCACGAGATTTGAGTCGCAACTTATGAGATTTGGTCGCAAATCAGGAGTTGCGAGTCGCAGCTCACGAGACGTTAGTCAGGTGACGCGAGTCATGTGACTAGAAGTGAGTCACCAGAAATAGGTTGGAGTTTCTGCAGCGCCTGCTGTCTCTTTCAGTAATGTTATGTTGGGGGTGTAATGGGGCTGTAAACTGGTGGTAAGGAGTGTAAACAGATGATGGGAAGTGGGGGTGGGGTTGTACCGCGGCAATAATCCCACCTACAAAAGGACAAATGCACTGTATTGTGAGTAGTGAAGGAATTCGGACATCGCCATAAAAGTATGAAGTTTGATTTTCCTTTGTGGACTTTGTCTCATGGGTCTTCTCGTTCCTTCATCTCCAGGTGGCCTGCACCAATTGGAAGCGTGTGCTCATGGTGCTGGGGAGTGGCGGCCGCTACAAGGACCCGCTCGCCATCCCTGCCAACGAAGCCCATGTTGCAGGAAAACTGCGGTCCCTGTCTGACTTCTCCCCCGCGGAGATCAACCAGCGCCTTCGCAGCTACCTCAAGTTCATCTTCGTGCGGGAGCCCTTCGAGCGCCTGGTGTCAGCCTACCGGAACAAGTTCACCCGCAGCTACAACACCGCCTTCCACAAACGCTACGGAACCAAGATTGTCCAGCGGCACCGGCAGAACCCCAGCCGGGACGCTCTGCAGCAGGGCAACGATGTGTCCTTCCGCGAGTTCGTCCAGTACCTGGTAGACCCTCGGACACAGCGGGAGGAGCCCTTCAACGAGCACTGGGAGCGGGTGCACTCCCTGTGCCACCCCTGTCTGATCCACTACGATGTGGTGGGCAAGTACGAGACCCTGGAGGCGGACGCTCAGGCTGTGCTGCGCTTGGCCGGCGTGGAGGGGACCGTTCAGTTCCCCACTTCCGGAAAGAGCACCCGCACGGACGGAAACATGGCCGCTCGCTTCTTCAAGCACATCAGTCCTTTGTACCAGAAGAAACTCTTCAACTTGTATCGCATGGACTTCCTGCTGTTCAACTACTCCACACCAGAGTATCTCAGGACTCGGTGACCGGCAGACGTGGACCTCCAGGTGAAGGCGCTGGGGTCCGTGTACGGTCCATGTTTGCTGTCAGAACAGATGAACTCTGCTTTCAAACAGACGCCTTCTGTGTTTATGAGCAAACCTGGCTTTGGTTGGAGCTGCTGAGCCGCTGCCTTCAGCTCTCCTGCTGCGCTTCGAGTGCAAACGCTCTCCTTCTCCCAAATAATGAGCCATAAATGAAAGTCAGACTCTCAGAGGAGCGGGTTCTCTTCTTGCTGTTGGATGTGCCGACCGTGCTGGAAGGTCTCTATTTATGTCCGTCCTATTTATTTGTGATTAAGTGCAAATAATTTATAGCAGAGATTGTCTCCTGGTGAAGGGGCAGTGACAGTCAGCCCGCTGCCACCCTTCATCCATCGGCGTCAGTGTTTGGCTGAACAAACAGCCGCATAGCTGTGGTCGCGGCCCGCTCCAGCCCAGCGCCGCCCCGCTCAGAGCTGCCCTTGTTGGTGCGAGCGCCGGCGCACGAGGGGTTAATCCAGCTGCACTGCGGTGCCTTGTTCTGCAGACCTGCAGGAATTCATGCAGCTTATTATAGGAAAAGATTTTCTTAATGGCATCTTGTGTCTGAAGGGAAAATCCCTCATTTCTGTCTTTCCAGGTGCAGTTTGAGCGTTTCGGATCAAACCTTTGGAAGCTGCTGTCGTTCTGTTCTCACAAACATTAAAACTGCTGCATTAGATGAATGAAAGTCAATTTATTTCTATTAAAGCAGAATATTCAGCCTTTAAAAAGCTTCTCAGTAAACTTTTTAAAGGGTCAATATCTTGATTTAGAGGAATCCAATCGAGATGAGCTTCATTTTAGACCTAACAGATATTTATTTACCCCAAAACAAAAACACAAAACCCTGAGCCTGGTAAATCTATTGTTGGGTGAGGATGGGGGGCAGGAGGAAGGGGCACATCCACTAAATTTGATGATAAATGGTGAGGAGAACAAAGTGCATAACTTGAATTAATAAATGTAGCTACAAAAATGAACAAATTTTTAATGAAATTATTTCACAGATTAAAAATTTTATTAAAAAAATATTGAATTCTAATAGTTTAATCCAAATGATTCTTAAACTGCACACAGACTGTAATAACACAACATTCAAAACAAAATGAGTAAATTATATTCCAATTCCAGATTATTTCAATTGGACTAAATTATAATTTGTTTTTTTAATGTAATAACTGAGAAGTGACCAGCAGGTTAAATGAAAGCATTTTCTGTTATAAAACAGTTATCAGTTTAAAGAAAGATTTCTGCTGAGTTAAATAAAATAAATAAACAAGACAGAAACTTTAGTCCAGAAAAAAGCAGAGAAAGGCCTAAAACAAATCATTTCTGGGCTTTTATTCCTCCAAATGTGTGAAATGTGAGTTTTAACATGACATCAAACCTAAGTTATTACGCATTCTGTAATCCGGTCAAAGATAGCTGGCGCCCTGCATCATTTCCTCCCCCTGATTGGTGGAACACACCTGGTTTGGTGATCAGGTAGATCCAGAGCGGATCACTAAATCCAGATGTTGTTTGAATCCTCTGAGACAATTATTGACATAATTCTCAACATTAAAATTAAGATTCTGGAGCAAACAACGATTCTTTTGACTTTCTTTATTCTATTTGATGCCTTTTTCACACAGTGTGGGATGTTCTGATCCTAAACTATTACGTTTCTTTTTTCTTCTTTAAGTTATTTGGTTCCTGTAGATGAATCTGTTATTAGGGTGGATGCAGTCAATAGGGGGCGCTGTGCTTTCAGCGCTTTAGCTCCACAGTTTTCATGGCAGCAGATTTCCTGCTTCTTTCTGTGGTTGTTTAGCTTCTTTGCTTCAGGAAGAATTATCACTCATGATCTCTGGATCGATTCATTGATGATCTCCATGTCTTTATTTCTTTCTTTTTTTTAAAGAAATCATTTAAACCTGAAGTCTGACTGTTTCTTTTTATTGTACAAGAAGTACTGAACAAAACCCCCGAAGAGACATTTGGGTTCTGGAGCAGCCAAAGTCAACAAGAACATCATGGATTCAGTCTCCATAAAAAAACAAGCTGCTCTTCTCAACACTTCAGTCAAGAACCAAAAACTTCATCCGGGTTTGATCATAAAGTCCAAAGAATTCACTTTTGTTGAAACAGAAGATGACGGTCAAAACATGCTTTTTCTTTCAGTTTTGTGTCTTAAATGTGATGTTTTTCATCCGCTCAGATCATTTCACTTCTGCAGTAAGTTAAAAACAAACCCCTGATCTCTCATTTCCTGTCTCTGTTTGTGTCCTTCATGATGTTTTGAATAGCTTTGCTTGTTGTTCTCTGAAAAGTGCAATACCTGCATGGTTTTCATCTTCTTCAGCTTTAGTTTTTCTCCACGTTCTCTGCTGTTCTGTTTCTGTCTGAGAGCCCCCCTAAAGCTGTGGGGGGGTTGTCATGTAACTGTGAATGTGATGAACTGTAGTCCACTTGCTGTCTTGATAACTGACTGGTTACCCTTGAAGTTCCAATAAAGATGACGCCCAGCAGCAGCAGCAGTCTCCTCCTTCTTCTCTTAGATTTTCTGCATCTCTAAACACAAATTCTGCAGGAATTTCTGAATTTAAACTTACATTTGTGGAAAATCTATAACGAAGTTCAACTTCATGGGAGATTTCCTTTTAGTTCTGCTAAAACTGAAATGAATAAACCCTCACTCAAAATGTATGTAACCCCGTAATGCCTGTTGTCTCTGAAACTATCTAAATCTACTTAAAAATAAAAACACAGGTGACTTTTTTTATAGCAGGAAATAAATTCAGGCACTAGGATCAAGAAATGTTTACCTGTTAGGAAGGTATTAATCTGAAAATTCAGATTTTTGTGGGGTTAAACAGCAAAAACTTCAGTATTTATTTTTAAATCGTGGGAGACAAGAAGCAAATGAAACCTGAAGAAGGATCTGAGAACGCTCACAGCCACCCTCATCAACCCAATGGGGAAGGAGGGCGGAGCAAACACCACCTGCTCCCTCAGGTTAAATCCAGACCTGAATCAACAACCCAGAACCGTCCGGCCACCTCCAACCAATGTGATCCCTGCTTATGGCAAAAAGCTTTTCCTTTTTATATTTTTTAACTATCCAAATCTCACCACAAATCCCCATTGCTGAATAAAGTCTCCCAATAATCGACAAATCTATATCTGATTATTTTGTAAACAAAGATGAGATGTGTTTAAAGTCTAAGCTAATGCTTAGTGTTTGAAACGCTGCAGCGTTTTGGGTTCTGCACTTCTTCTTTTTAGAGGAACCAAAACCATTAGAGTGGTTCTCCCGTCACGTTCGTTTCCTCACAGCTTCTGAGTCCTGAGACAGATTCACACGGACAGCTTTGATGGTTTTCGCTGAAAATCTTTTAGTGTCACATCGTCAAGGTGACAAAAGGACTTCTGAGTAGTGAAAGATGTGACAGTACCGGCTCCTTCCACCGGGGGAGCTGTATTTTTGGAGGTGGTATATGACCTGAGCGAGGCCTCAAACCCGCCATGTGCAAGTTCCACTCTACCACAGTGACAGACAGAAACTCAGATGAAGAGGATTTCTGTTTTTCTGCATTTATACTTGCTTTTATTCAGTTCTTTCTTTTTTTCTGCAGATGTCATCTTAAGTCATGTTAAGTCATCTGAAGGCTCAGAACAGGAGAACGATCGCCACGGTTGGATTCTGACCAAACATTGAGATTAAAAATAACATATTCATGGTTAGCAGCTGAATAATTAGACAGTAGAGACGGCACACGCTTAAGATCTACTAAACCATCAATCTGATCAGCCAATCAACACAAAAACAGTAAAAATGAAGGTTGAAATGATTCAATCCTGCAGTTCTACTCCTCCTGACCCACTTCCTGTTTTGTGATTTCAGTCACAGAGGAGACAAATGAGCAAAAACAACTTCTGTGTGCAGAAGGTCTGGAAATTTCTCCAGCATGGAGCAGCGAGTTTAACATTTTTATTTAAGGAGGGGGGTGTTTAACATCTTGAAATGGATTCTTTATTTGTTACTGGTAAAACTCCATTTCAGAAGGGCCGTTGGGGTCTTCATGGGGCAGGTGCAGCATGGAGCCCCTCCCCCGGCAGTATTTTTAACCACGTTTGTATCTCAGTTGATTTTTTGATGACCTCCTCCAAACGTTTCTGTTTCCTTCATTTGTGCAGCTACTTCCTGTCACAACAGGAAGTTCTGCTGCTTCACACTGAGCTGTTTGGTCCGCACCAGTTTGTTTCAGCAGGCGGTCTGGTTTGTTTGTGTGAAGCTCACCTGAACTCTGAGGCCGACCAGACGAGAGAACTCTGACCTTAACCCTTAGGAGGTCAACCAGGGACAAGACTTGATCTGCCCGAGTCTGAGCAACAAGACGACGTTAAACAGAGGAATGATTAAAACGTTAGAAGGATGGCTGATGACGGTGAAAGTGTTTCCTCTGTAGTGAAGTGGAAATGACAGAATGAGGAGCTCCCTTTGTCCAGTAGATGCAGTCAGAGGAGGTCCGGATGGGAGGAGCTCAGAAACCTAGACCTTGAACCACTGAGACAGAGCGGAAGCAGAGGGCCAGGAAGCCGGTGCCGAGCAAGTCGCCCAGCGCCGTCAGGTACGGGATGGAAAAGTTGTCGGGATCCAGACTTCTCCTCCACATCAGGCGGACGATGAGGTCGGCGACGTAGAGGAGGATGGCCACCTGAGGAGACGAGAAAGTTCACGATTTGTAAGAATGTTTGTCCACTTCGTTTCGACGTGTAGGGGACAGCACACAGAGCCAGAGCAGGAGTCTCCTGACTTCTGGATCCGAGTCAGAGAGGAGCTGAAACACCAACACTGGAGGCGCTGTCGCCTTCATCACAAAGACCTTGAAAGAAAGGGTCTGCAGAGTTCAGGAGGAGCTTTTGGGGGTTTCACCTGCAGAAGAGCAGCACACAGGTAGCAGAGGATGAAGGCTGCAGAGGTGGGCGCCTCCTCGCCCTGCAGCAGGGAGATGGCGTAGAGGAAGACCAGGTGACCCGGAACGACCAGCATCAGCAGCACCTGCGCTGACTTGGAGTTCACGCCTGGAGGAGGTGAGAGAACAACTTAATGATGGGTAATAAGTATTTTGATAAAAACTGGTTCTCATTTTCTGCTTTCTTAGAAGACGAGTGGAAGCACCTGAGGAGAAGAAGGTGGTGCAGGGGTTGGGCCAGTTCTGCCTCATCTTGTAGGGCAGCACCCCCGGGATGCTCCAGAAATGCAGGTACGTTGAAATCCTGCTGGCCTGGATGGCAACCAAGTTACCGCCCACTCCTGCAGCAGGGGCAAAACACAGGAGACTCAGCATTAACGGTGAAGCACAGACTTCAGTCCTAAAATAAGAAAAGGCACGGCTGGATGGGAGGGCAGTGACCTCCAGACGGCCATGACAGCTTTGCTGAGCTGGGATCCAGCTTCTGTCACCGCTGAGGTCCGTCCTGGGAGGTACTGCACTGAAACCAGGGTTTTCATGCCAAAGGGTGTGGATGGGTGTGGGTGGAAGGATTCAGAACCAAGAGGTTCATGCAGAGACATGAACTTGGGTTAGAAGACCGTTAAACATGATGCAACAGCAGGAAGAGTATCGACTGATCAAGTTTCATCTTTCCTGCTTTTCCACTTCAGCTTCAACCTGTTTTGTCTCAGAAAACTCACCAAACATTTGTGGGTTACTGGGATTTTTGTTTCTGTTAAAAATGTGTAAAATCAAGTTAAAGTGAAGGAAAGGAATAAAGGAGCAGGTCCCAGGTTTTTGCCGGTTCCGTCCTGCATGTGCAGACGTCCTCAGGACTCTAAGTGCTGCTTCTATGAAGGACAGCTCAGTTGCTCAGGGAAAAGTTCCAGAAAAAGTGCAGACTGAAGCTCAGATTCTCAGGAATGATGGAGCATTTCCATGAAATAAGCTGATCGACTGCAGCCTCAAATGTGACAAGAGCTCTGAAAAAAGCATCACGAGTTCCTCTGAGGAAAAGTCTCTGACACATTTTAACAGGCTGCAGATGGATTTCAGTATTTGAGCATAATTCACTTCCATAAAGTTCTTCTGAAAACTCTGCAGGAGAAGATGGAAAACTCTGCAAACTTGGAGCTCAGAAGGTTTTTCACAGACAGAACGATTGAGCAACAATTTGGTGTTGGAGGTGGAAACAAATGAGGACATGGTGAAAACATCGAGGTTTTAAAGTCGCCGTTTGTCTGCCAGGATTCTGGCGTGTGCCGTAAGTGAGCAGATCTGCTCAAAATCAAAACAACTGGACAGCAGTGAAAAGCTTTATTAACAAAACGTACTGACAAAAATCTGGTCTGATGATGGTGAATATTTATTGTAAAGTATCTGAGAATGCTGACATCCTGGTGGAAGTATCAAAAATCTCCCTTAAACACAGATAAAGAGATGTAAACGAGCTGTCTGGACGTCTCAGTGACGCTTCTGACACAAGATCATTTCACACAGAAGCTCCTTGATTGAAATCAAATGTAGGATCCCAATCAGGAATCGGTTAAATATTTTATCCTCAGTATTTAGATGAGCACTATTATTGTTACAGATGAAAACTCTAATAGAGTTATAATAGAAGTCATCATAGATGTTTAAGGCTGTAAAAGCCCTCACTACAGACTTTCTACACTTTCATTTAAACTCACAAAGTTCAAACCTTTGTAAAAAAAAATAAGTTCAGTTTTTATAAAATGAAAACAAAGATCTGATCACAATCAAAGATGTATGGACCGAGTAGTTTCTGTACAGGAGACACGGCGAGGAGATCGACTGACAGTCTACAACCAATCAGAACGCAGAACACTGTGCTTAAAAAAATGTCACTGAAAGAAAGGCTTAAGACTGAAAGATGAACCATGTTATAACGAGGGATGACTGTACTGACCTTACCTTTACACTTTTATCTGTTTATTTGTTTACATGCCTGCTGGCTATCTTAAGTTGAGCTGCTGTTTTATGTAATTCCAACAGATGTTTAGATTTCTACTATTTTAACTAGTTATTAGTTAACTATCTCAAATAGAAGTGCACTATGTAAGTATTAAATGATAAAAAAGTGAATAAAATAAAAATATTTTGCATTTTGTTCATTTTATTCATGTTACAAAAGTATCAGATCTGAACTCAAAATCCAATGACTCAGAAATGGATCTGGGCCTAAAAAAACTCTAAATTGAAGAAAGGATTCTGAGTTTGGGTAAACTGGATGTTCAGCAGTTGTAGACATTTTTTATCGGCTGTCCTTTAGGTAATAAAGTTTTCTAGAGTTCATTCAGGACCACTCACCGTTAATAACAGGAGTGAAGACGGCCATTCCTTTAAAGTTTGGATCACTCACAGTCTTGTCCAGAATGAGTCCACCAAAACTGGAATGAAGAGCAGAGAGAGAACAGGAGTGAAGATGGAGGTCTATAAACAGCAGAGACACAGAGAGTTTACCTGCTGATGGACATGGCTACGATGACGGGCTGCCACCCCGAGCGGAGCACCTCGGAGATCTGAGGACTCCGACGGGCCACGGCCACCCACGGAGGAATGAGGGCCAAGAAGAGCAGGCACACCAGGGGGGACAGGTACCACACGTCTGAGGAGGAGCACACCAAACACAAATGCTTCCAGCCTGTGCTGCCCCCTGCTGGAAGGACCTGGGAATGAATCTCCTTACCTCTGTACTGGTAGAGCGTGCTGCTGACCCCAGCCAGCAGGGACAGCGTGATCAAATCTCCCAGACTGGCAGCGATGGGCGTGGCCACGTTGTCGGGGTTGATCCCCACCTTTCTGGAGCCGATGATCACCCCAATCATCACCAGGCCTGAGGTGGAGCAGAGAAGGGGGGAGGGGGTTTAGGGTGAAAGGTGAAGGTCAGACAGCAGACCTGCTGCCGTTCAACAGCTTTCAACATCCTGCTGAGGAAGAGGATGGTTCTATGTCCAGAGGGGGGTTTCCATAGCAACCAAAGACTGAGTGACAGCTTTCTACAAGGAAAGAAAAATCTGACTAACAGCTTCAGTTTTGGGTAATTTCTGCTCATAATGGATTAACAAAATAATTAGAAAGACCTAGAGGACAAAATGTTTGTGAGACAAAATGTAAAGATAGAAAGACTAAATTAAAAGAAATATTTGTAAAAATCTATAGCCTGCACAGTGATATAGAGCATCTGGGTTATGTGACCGGAACTACTTTTTTTTTTTTTGGTCTGGCGGTTGATTTGTTATGGATGTATATCAGTATCTCTGTTTTCTTTGAGTAATACTGCAGACATAAAAGCTTATCTTACTGTTGATGTGCTCTGTACTAAATTTACAAGGAAAATGTTCTCTCAGGCCGGTTTCGTTCAAAAGCTCCATGTTGTCATATAAATGTACCAAATAAAACATTGTGGTTAATAGTGACCAATCACAACACTAAAGTGTGATTAATCTGATTAAGTTTTTTTGATCAATCAACAGCACTAATGTATAAACATACTTACATACTTTTCTGGTTACTAGCCAGGGTGGCCGGCAACATTCAGTCTACCAGCCAAATCTGGACTCTACTAGCCAAATGTTTCTATGGAAAAATATCCAAGCAAAACATTGTATTTATTTAGTTTCACTTTATGATTATTGTCTCACAAAAATAAAACACTAATAATAGTTGAAAATGTAGTCTTATGTGAGATTTTATAACATTACAGAAATGTTATTTTAGCAAAAGACATTTCTGATGTCTGAACTTTTTTATGAAAACATACCTTTGTTTAAAGCATTGACTGATTTTATCTACAAACAAAACACAGCTAAACATTCTGGAAGTATTAAGTATTGATCAGTAAGAATTTTTTCTTTTTTTTCTTTGAGTTAATCCAGAGGACAATATTATGACAAAGTTTGTGGATGACCTGCAGGACGTTCACGGATTGGTACCTCACAGTCTTTTTTTCAAAGATATTTTTTGAAATATTTTTTTTTTTCTTTTTTTTTTGGAAGCGTTCAATTAAAAAGAAAATAAGACCACCCTTTTTTAATGCAATATGTTTCTATTAAGATTAAAACTAGGGATACACAATTAAATATTTACTTTAAAGTTTGTTTGTTTTATTTTTAAGAATATCATGCATAGAAAAAAACATGTACATTTTGAAAAAAACACAATGTTTTGCCTTATTGTGTCTTCTTACAGATCAGTGTGCTATTGTTACGTCATTTCAAAGAGCAACAATGACATGGAGCTAAAAGTGAGACCAAATCCTAGAAATAACCAGCGCACCTGAATGCAGCAATAATGAGCTCTTAATGCACCTGTGTACAAGTTAAGGTCCGGTGGCCGGATCTGGCCCTCCAGATCATTTTACTTTATTGTAGGGCTGTCAGATTTGTCGCGTTAAAAACGCATTAATCTGACATGTGCTTGACGCCGACAATTTTTTTGACGCATTAATCGCGGACTTTCTCATACGTGCCTTTCCATACCGCGTGCGCGGGCGTCCCGCCCTTTTACTCACCAGCTGCTCTCATGGATCACGGGGGGGTCTCCAACCACCGAGCTGCGAGCTAAAACCGGCCGGCGCTAGGACCTGGAGAGCTCCTGCACCCTAACCCGGCTCCGGTTCGCGTCCAGTACCACGTCTGGTGGTACCGGCTCGCGTCCGGCGCCGCGTCCCGAGAGCTGCGGACCCCCGACGTTCCGAACAGCAAGCGCACCGGGGGACGTTTTAAATGTTCTGGAGGTTTAAGCGTGATCCAGCCCCAGCATAGCGGTCTGTCTGCCGGCATATTCATGGCGTGAGCTCCGCTGGACACGTCGCTGCATCGAGCTGCAGCCAGAGAACGCGGCGGCAGTAACAGACTGTCAAACTATCCACAGTGTATCCCGCTTTTCTCAGTCTTTAATGTTTTAAAAAACAAAAGTTCATTGGAAATGATAAATCTCTATTTCATTTATTACTGTAGTTCAGCAGAGGAGGAAAAGATTTGGTCCTGACAAAAAATGAACATGAAAGTGTTATGGAAATTTTATTTTTGATGTTTTTTATTTTATTTTACTGAACGTTGATTGAAGTTTAGAATTTAAAATGCCCTTCACTTGCACTTGGGCTTTTGTTAGGGATTTTATGTTACAGCCTTTTATTGTTAAGAAAGTTCATCTCAATACAATGTTACAAAATAAAGTATTTCTGATGAAAACTATTAATATTGTCATTCTTGTTTTCATAATTAATGTAGAACTGCTAAATGCCACGAACCACACATTTTTTTTCCTTAAAAAAAGGCCACATGTAAATTTGCGATTAATCGCGAGTTAACTCTGGACAATGCGATTAATCGCGATTAAAAAATGTAATCGCCTGACAGCTCTATTTTATTGTTATTAATGGCCCGATGTTATCTTGTGCTCATTTCTAACTAGTATAATTTTGACAAAGTATATTTTTTTATGGAGAGTAAAATATTGAACGTTATTTAAGGTTTAAGTTGATTTATTCTGGAGTAAAATTCCTCCCTTTTTATTATTCATAACTAACTGCTAGCTTTTGGGACTATTTTTGCATTTAGAAAAATTTGATTGGCTGTTCAGCATGTCAGTTAAGTGACATACTTCACGGCGAGGATGATGACTGGCTGACAGCAATTTGTTTTTAATATGATGGCCCGATATACCTACACTGCCTTCACGGTCAACCAGTCGATCGGAATCAACATATTGGACACTCTAATATAGAGCATCACTCCCGTCTTACCTAAAGACAGAGCAGCTACAAAGGCAGTGGTGATGCTGCTGGCACACAGCACCGCTGCCTGATCCAGTTCCACACCCCCTCTGGAAACTGCTCCTAAGCAGATCGCTGCCACGGCTGCCAGGAACCCCACCACTGTGGCCTGAATCTGCAGAAGAAGGGGACAGAAGGTCACGGTTCTCCATCTCAGAGCCTTCAGGTCTTCTCTGCTCTCCATCAGAGCAGTTTCAGGTTCACCTGAATGAGAGCCAGGTTGCTGCACACCATCGTCCACTGCTTCTCCGGGTCGTCCATCTGACCGGTGTTCGCCTGAAAACACGTAAGAGTCCAGTGAGTCTAAAGGGTGCACTGCTGCATTACAGCTGTCAGACAGACCTTCATTCTCTGTCTTATTTATGAAAATAGAAGATCGCTTTTGTCCCAAAACTACAAATAAATGCCATTTTATCTCTTTAATTGAATAAAATCTCAATCACAGGATGTAAAAAAAAAAGTTTATGTTTATTATAGACAGAGTTTTATTACGCTGATCTCACAGCTGCACGACAGGACGCCTGAGGGAGATTAATAAATATTAACGAATTAATGATGTTTTATTAATCACGCGCGTTAACGTGTACACATTCACAGCCCTAGTTTTTTTGCTTTACATTTTTTTCCTTCTATTGGATACGAATCTCACAGACTTGGACAGAAACCGGTCAGACCAATCCTGTTTATTTGTTTGGATTTTTCTATCATAGAGAGGACTGAGATAAGAACTGATCAGTTTGAGAAACATGATTATTTCCTGCATTGTAAATGTGTTAGTTGGTGGTGGACCTGTTAATTGAGAATTTGTTTGCATGGTGAAGCTTATTATGAAAACACCAAAGACAAACTTAAAGTGAGACTGTTACAGAGTTTTTATGTGTAATGTGGATGTTGCTCATACATTTAAGCAGTTAAAATGCTCATGCGTACTCTTTCTCTGTGAGAGAGCGGAGAAAGTTGTTACAAAGTTACTGAAGCTATTAATTTCTCTATTGAGATTAAATATATATATATTTTTTTATTATTCAAAAGTATTGTTTTGTGATTAAGAAAATAGATTTTTACAAAAGTAGTGACTAAAACTGAATAAAGGAAGAACTTTTAGATGAAATAAGAAAACTGATTCAAGGATTTGATAAATTAATGTTGCATTTTTAAGTGAAGATTAAATGATGCTTTAAAAATTCAGAGTGATTCCTGTCAGGAGTTAAGGGAAAAGTTTAAGGAACATTTCTGCAGTTTTTAGAATTTTCTTTTTTAATAAAACACTTGATGGTAAACCATCATCTTCTTCACTCAAAGTACTTAAATCATAGAGATTCACGAGTCACTACAAAGACAGGTTTGGTGGAGTCCTCTTTAGGTTGACCCAATCCTGCGGGGGATTACATCACACAGCTTCACAATGTAACAGTGGGATCAGTGTGTGTTTTTGGTTAACCATGCATGGCACATTGACGTTAAGAGTGGGGTCTTCTAGAACGCAGCACAACTCACTGCAGTGGAGAGGCGAGCTGCCAGGGTCATCTCCAGGTTTCCTTTGAGTCCAACCAGAGCAGGAACCAGGATGAAAACTTCTGTGATCACTTTGAACACCTGCCAGTGCTGCAAACACAAACACAGACACACGCAGGAAATCAAATATTAAAGAGGAAGTTACAGAGAAGACTGATGTGCTCAACAAAACCACAGGTGTCATCTCCAGATCTTTCAGACAAACGCAGTTAAAGAGGAACTTTCCAGATTGGTTCTGTTCAACCCCCCGAGCATCTCCATCAGAGGTGAAGCTTTAAATGCAAACGGAGCAAATGAACCCTAAATGTGCAACAGAGAGATGTGACGAGGACTAAAAAAACATTAAGAATTTTTGAGAGGAGGAGACACACAGAGTAAATGGTGACGGCCATATGTCAAACTAGTGTCTAAAATAAATACATTTTATCCTTTCAGGAAGTCTCAGAATGTTGGATTATGTTGAACAGGGGTGTCAAACTCAATCGCTGAAGATGCTAGTGCTAACAGCTGACGCTGAAAAACAGCTACAATACTAGCTAAATGCCAAATTAGCCTAAAAAAACTAGCCTATAAAACTGAAAAAAGCCTAAATTAGCCAAAACAGCGACCATGTATTAGAAATATTAGCTAAAATTTTTCTAAATGCAAAAATAGTCCCATAAGCTAGCAGTTAGTTATGAATAATAAAAAGGGAGGAATTTTACTCCAGAATAAATCAACTTAAACCTTAAATAACTTTCAATATTTTACTCTCCATAAAAATATATTTTGTCAAAAGTATGCAAGTTATAAATAAGCACAAGATAACATCGGGTCATTAATAACAATAAATAAAATGATCTGGAGGGCCGGATCCGGCCCCCGGGCCTTGACTTTGACACGTGGTGTTGAACAAACTGTGGCCGATCGATCAGAACCTCTAAACAGATTTTTGTGAAGCAAAATGGACTCATGTCTGTGCTGAACTCAGTTTAAAAAAATGTTTAAAAAATTCACTCTGATAAAAATTGTTTTTAGCAGGTTCTTGTGGCACTTTTCTGATGATTATCCATCCATCCATCCATCTTCCTCCGCTTCATCCGGGACCGGGTCGCGGGGGCAGCAGTCTAAGCAAAGATGCCCAGACTTCCCTCTCCCCGGCCACTTCCTCCAGCTCTTCTGGGGGGACCCCGAGGCGTTCCCAGGCAAGCCGAGAAACATAGTCTCTCCAGCGTGTCCTGGGTCTTCCCCGGGGCCTCCGCCCAGTGGGACATGCCCGGAACACCTCACCAGGGAGGCGTCCAGGAGGCATCTGGATCAGATGCCCGAGCCACCTCAACTGGCTCCTCTCGATGCGGAGGAGAAGCGGCTCTACTCCGAGCTCTCTCCGGGTGACTGAGCTCCTCACCCTATCTCTAAGGGAGCGCCCAGCCACCCTGCGGAGAAAACTCATTTCAGCCGCTTGTAGTCGGGATCTCGTTCTTTCGGTCACGACCCAAAGTTCATGACCATAGGTGAGTACTGGAACGAAGATCGACCGGTAAATTGAGAGCTTTGCTTTCTGGCTCAGCTCTCTTTTCACCACAACGGACCGGTACAGCGACCGCATAATAGTGGACGCCGCTCCAATCCGCCTGTCGATCTCACGGTCCGATCTTCCCTCACTCGTGAACAAGACCCCAAGATATTTAAACTCCTCCACCTGAGGCAGGAGCACTCCACCCACCGAGAGAGGACAAACTACCTTTCTCCGGTCGAGAACCATGGCCTCAGACTTAGCGGTGCTGACCCTCATCCCAGCCGCTTCACACTCGGCTGCAAACCGCCCCAATGCATCCTGGAGATCCCGGCTTTTTCTGATGATTAAGGACACGCATAATGAAAATTCATATTTCTTTGATAAAAATTGTTGTGAATCAGGAGCAGACAAAAATATTGCTTTTGTGACTTCAAAAATACGCTGGGCGGGGCCACAGGCTCCCTGCTCCGCCCCATCCACTTGTAGATAAATAGATCGATGTTCGTCTTTGTTTTCCTCGTCTGAGCTGGAATCTGGATCAGAACTGTACGGATGGATCACTCCATTTTTGTTGCACTGGTTATGCTATGTTAGGGGTGTGAGGAGCTGTAAGCTAGTGGGAAAGCATGTAAACAGAGAGCTTTCAGCAACAGGGAGAGGAAGGGGGCGGGGGTGCTCCAAACCAAACGTCTCCCCAACAACTGAGAGGGAAATTTCTAATGAACAAGTTTTTACTATTATTATTTAGGCTAAAAAAACTGCATGATTAAAAGACCACTGGGAATGCTTTGAAAATAGATAAAAATAATCAAAGTAGGCTTTAAATCAGATTGTTTGAACTCGGATTAGTTACTTCTGATTAGTCATTGCAACTACTGGACAGATCTGCACTGCAAGTGTTTGAAATCATTGATGGTTTGAAGGTTTTGAGACTCTAAAACTTTGATTCACTGTAGAAGCAGAGATTTATTCAAGTGTAAAGTAAAACATTCAGGGCAGAAACAGGAAACAGCGTCTTGGTTCTGCTCTTTCTTGTTCCATATGCAGCTGCATCTATTTATACACTTTCCACTGAGGATTCGGGACTGCTTTGGCTGACGGCTGTCACACAGAGAAAGAGGGAGGCTCGGGACACGGCCCACTTCTTCTGCGAGCAGAGCCCAGCAGCAGAGGGTCAGCTTCTGAATCTTTGTCTTCCTTTTTTCATCAATCGGGATGAACACATTGAAATCACTCAGTCATCTTTTTTTTTGTTAAACCACCTCACTATGAACTGAAGCAGCTAAAGCCACTTATCAAGCCCACCGAAATGGTTTCTACAGCCTCTCTGGATCTCAACAACAAAAGGAAACTGGACTCCAGTCCATTCATGACAGTTTCATTCATCTACTCATTAGTTTGTTCAATGTGTGTTCGTGAATCCACTAACTTTGGTGTGATTGACTCTCATCAGTGATCTGTTCATTCATTGGAGCTGAGCAAATGAAACACAGACACTCACATGATCACAGCTAAACAGTTGGTGTGAATTCAGCTCTTCCAGGTTGTGTGAAAAAAACAGTTTTCAACAAGTTTCTCCTTTTATCTTCAAATTAGATCAGATGAAGTCATGTTAGGTTAATCTACTACAGTAGATTACTTTGACCCAACAAGAAAAACACAAAACTGATGCACAAAATGTAATCAAGAAGATTTGCAGCAAACGATTCTATAACCTTCAACAGCTTGTAATACATGGATCCAGTCACGAGGCAGCAAAAAAACAGCAATCTGAAGTTACAACTGTCCCAGTTCCAGATTGGAATTGTAGCAGGAAAAATCTGTTTTGGGGTCAGATTTTCGATTTTGGTCGTTTTCTTCTTAAACCCAATTTTGAAACTAAAATATAAGCTTTCCAAATTAGTACTTCTGTTTGCTATAGCTGTGTTTTTTACGTTCTGTCAGACATTAATATCATTATTTCTGCTGTCAGCAGTTTATTTCTGACATTTATGACACAGAGATTTAGAGTCATTTTTTTGTTCACAGCAAAGCCTCTGAATGTTGGTCCTCAGGTGCATCTGCAGGTGAGTAAAGCCGGATTTGGGTTCTGTTGTTGTCCTTTTCTTGGGGCTATGTGAACAAAACATTTCCTCTTGGAGTCTGGTTTGGGGACCACATGATTTCCTCTCTGCTTTTTGAAGATGATGTTGTCCTGTTGGCTTCTTCAAGCCAGGATCTCCATCCAGCATGCATTGGGGCGGTTGGCGGCCGGGTGTGAAGCGGCTGGGATGAGGGTCAGCACCAAGACTAAGGCCATGGTCTTTGGGTCTTGTTCATGAGTAAGAAGATCGGAGTGTGGGATCTACTGGTGGATAGGTGCTGTCTGCTGTTATGCGTTCGCTGTGCCGGTCCGTTGTGGTGATAAGAGAGCTGAGTCAGAAAGCAAAGCTCTCAATTTATCGGTTGATCTTCATTCCAATGCTTTCCTATGGCCATGACTGAAAGAGCGAGGACACAGCACTTTTGAGACCTTTGGAGTAGAGCTGCTGATTCTCCACAACAAAAGGAGCCATGTGAGGCAGCTCGGGCATTTGCTCCTCCCTGGAGAGGTGTTCCAGGCATGGCCCACAGGGTGTGGAGCCCAGGAAAGACCCAGGACACACTGGAGACACTGTAGCCTCGTTTCCATTGAGCGGTCCGGTACGGTAAGGAGACATTGTAGTGCAACGGTTAGAAAAACAACAACAGTGGAGGTCATCCAGCAGCTCGTCTTTTTCTGAGAGGCCTCTGGTCACACGCAAGATGGCACCAGAATCAATCTTTAGCTGGAAGCAGAAATCTTGCAACTTTAGTCGGTTGCATAAGTGGAAATTTCCTAAACTTTAGGAAACCTTTTCAAAAATGATATTTTAAAAAACGTTTCAGAACTATCAGCTTTAAAGCTTTGAAATATGAATAAACTGTAACTGTCAAGCAGTTTGGTGTGCAAGATGAGCTTCAAATGGACAGAGAACGTATATCATTTTATTTCTTTCAAGTCAATATTAACAAGTGTTCAAATTTGTATAACTACGCCTGATTACATCAGAGAAAAAGCCAGTGGAATGCAGTTTTTTCTCTGTAAATCAGCTTATCAGAGCCAATAAAATGCTCTTTGTTTTCCCTGTGACAGAGATTGTCACAGGGAACAAAAAATTTAAAAAAGGGTTGATAAAAGAGAGAAGAAACGGGAAAAAAGGTTGACAGCTTAAAACAGGGTTCTGGGCGAGGACTTCTGGCAAATGATTTTGGACGCACATTATGTTTTTTTGCGGCCGGCTCTGCCAGGGGGAGGGACGTCCGGCTATTAATTTTCAGGTGCTATATTTTTTCTCTGTTACCAGATTCTTTTGCTTTTTCCTGCTGTACTTTTTGTATATCATGTATAACTGGAATTTAATGTTTAGAAGAAGATTGCGGTCGGCTAAGAAGAATACTGTCATAAAGAGGAAATCGTAATCGCTAGCTTAGAACTATATTGGCGCTCTCTAATATCGTCATCACTTTCTGCCAATCAACGGGTGGCAACAGACGCTCCGCCTCCAACTGTTCTTTTCCACTTTTCAATGGACCTACAACTGGTGGGGCCCCCCCAAGACGTACTGTTCGGTACTGTTTAATGGGTCCATTTTACAACGGAAACGCTCAAAATACCAAACGGTACCGGAGTACTCAATGGAGAAAGTGGGCAGGCAGAGGAAAGTCTGGACATCTTTGCTTAGACTGTTGCCCCAAAGACCCGGTTCTGGAGGACACTAGATGGAATTTCCTTGTTTTAATCCTTACCTTTAGTCTAAAATAATCTTCTCCATTCATGATCCCCGCAGGCCTTCAACACGCTGCATTTGATTCATGAACTTCCAAACTCAGAAAGTTTGTTATAAAACATAACTTGAACCACAAGGTTAAAGAAACATCCAACAGTTCATACTTTCATGAGGTCCATCACGATTCCAGCGGAGACCATTCCAAGCCCCGATATCAGGAACGGCACCACGACCTGCGCTGCTATGAGCCAGGAGCTCTCAGGCAGGAAGCCGTGCTGCGACCGCGTCAACTTCCAGGTCACGCCACGCAGCTTCTGGCCCTGGTAGCGAAGCTCCAGCTCCAGACGGGTCACCACCATTTTTTCAGAGACGCTGTAACCACCTCAGCAGTTATCCCATGGTAGGAGCAGCTCCGGTCCAAACGTGAAGAGGATTTTAGCTTCCTGGAAGTCCATGTGTTCTGTCTCAGCTCTGAAGGAGACAGCAGACTGAAGAGGATATCAAAGTTGTCCTCGATTTGAAAAAGCTTAGCAGCTTCTATGTTTGTCTAAGAACTTTTAAACTGCAGCTCATAAGACATGAACTGGATCCTGTGTCTTCACTTGCTCACTATCACTTCATAGCAAAAAACCTCTAGTCACAGTCGGAGTTGAATTCAGAGCAAAGACGCGTGGCATTGTTGGTCCTTTAGTGAGTCAGCAGATCCCAGCTGCTCTGACTCATAGGTCATGATGTTCAACAAGTGCAGATGTTCAAACACCTGCATTTGAAAAATCCTGTAAGGATGATCTGGACACTGACTCTTCCCTGATGTGGACCTGAGAGCTCCGGAAACTTGGAAAGTTGTCGATCCAGTCTGATATCCACTCGACCTTCAGGTTAGAAGTGGAATCCTGTAAATCCCGGCACTGCTTGAAGTGACAGCTCAGCTCCTGATGAGGAGCAGAGGAAATCCTCTTTGCCATTATGCCATGGGAATCTGGTCTTGAATTTGCAGCTCAAAC
The DNA here is from genome assembly GCF_002922805.2 of Oryzias melastigma. NCBI lineage: Eukaryota > Metazoa > Chordata > Actinopteri > Beloniformes > Adrianichthyidae > Oryzias > Oryzias melastigma. The sequence goes on from NC_050518.1 coordinate 28,468,713, forward strand.
TGAGAGAAAGGGAAAAGAAGCCATAAAGAGATGAGACGCAGCAGCCGGCTCCAGCAGGCTGAAGCTCTTCTTCCTGCTCAGCATCAGGGTCGACTCCGCTCTGCTGTGACGTAGCTGGCAGGGAGACGGCTCTGTCTGCGTGGGGGAAACTCTGGAGGGGAAATGACTGGCTCGCCACTTTGCACGCTCTCTTGTTCTGTGCCTGCGTCTCACAACCCCCTCCACGTCAGATGCTCTCTTTGCGTTCATCATTTCTGTATCGTGACTTCGTCCTTCTTCCCTTCCAGCCTTATTCACCCCACCGGCTGTATTTTTATCTGTGCAGAGAGAAAAGCTGCTCTAATGGTCGAGGTGTCACCTCCAGCAGGAGGAACCAACTGAATCATCACTGAAGGGCTGAACCTGACAAGCAGATGTGCTTTAAACGTTCCTACAGTTCCTGCACGACTGAAATATCAGACTTTGCTGCAGTTTTTTGTTTATTTGACTTCTAATAATCTAAAATTTCCTGAAAGTTATGATCCTCACAAGGAAAAAAGTGAGAAAAAGAACAGAAAGACCAGTCAAATCTGCATGATAGTCACTTTGCTAAATAATATGATTTAGCATTTATTTGGTGTCTTAAGTGTTAAAAAAGAGAAAACAAATATAACAAACATTCAGAAATGTTTCTTGCATGTGCTGTATTGTTTGTTGTGAGTCATTTACCTGGTGAAAGATGGCCACGCCCCCTCCCAAGTTTATTAACTGAGCTTGTGTCAGGACGCCTGGAGGAGGAAGGAAGCAGAAAACGACAGAAGAAGACGCGTCTTGGGGACGATCAGAAAGAAGAAGAAGGAAGAAAAATTCCCTTCCTTCTCGTCAGAGGATCCGTACTCCTGTCCGAATGAATCGAGGCGTTTGGGATCCAGTTTAAAGCCCGCGGACGTCAAACAGGGGAACGCCCATCTGCTGGTTTTCTGAACCACGCATCGAACAGTGTGGCGAACAGCGTGAGGCCAGCGCTGGGTCACATCTGCATATTTTCCTTTTTCGTCGGGTGTCCTAAACTACTTTTTTACTGGTATATCAGAGACAATTTTTCCAATATATATTGCCTCAATTGGATGGATTTATGGACACGGACGTTCAGCGTTATGAGCTTATTTTGGACTTTTATTTTTATTGTGGACCTGTTCTGCGGGAGAGGGAAATGTTTTGTGCTGATAAAAAATATATATTTTTGAATAATTGATGAAAAAGCTTTAATGTGATCCAAAGTTAAAAAGCACAACATTATTTATTTATTATCATTTATTTATTTGAGTTATTCATAGCTTTATATTATTTGTTCATTGTTTTTGGACATTGAATGTACTCTGTTTTTTTGTTTTTTGTTGACTTACATGAAAAAAAAAATCAGAAAATAAAGGAATAAAACTCCTGTTTTTGCTTTGTATCTGCACTGAAAGAAGAGCATCAAACTGCTGGTGCTCTCAAACACTGCAGCTGTGCTGCAACGGTTTGACAACACATTTGTCTAAAACCTTCTCCTGCATTAACCGCCGCCGGTGTTTCAGTTCCAACATTTCCATGCATTAAATCTGCCTCATCACGGTGCTAAAATAACCCAGTGTTCTTGGGGAAGGGAAGATAGGATGATGGATGAAGAACACAAGCAGCAAGTTTTGCCCCTCCCTCTACCACAGATTATGGCCAAAATAATGTCTAAATAATAATAATAATAACCATAATGTCTAAATATCAGCACAGAGCGGCGAGTAGAAGGAAATCCAGATGAGCTGGGAGGAGGCCGTTTATCAGTGAACAAAGGAGGAAGAAGAGGCACCTGAAGGTCAAGGAAGCAGACAGCAGACCATCTGATTCTCCTCTGCCCGTCTGGCTGAGGACCAAACACTCAATATGCCAGACATGATGAGCTCAGACAAGTTCAGTTTAAAGGAAACCTGTCCACGAACCCACAAGGGTTCACAAAAACAAACTTCCCACACAGGCCGAAAATTACTGCGCCCAGAAAACGGTTTATTATTTGTCGCGTGCAAGATCAACACAAGGTCATGATGGTATGAAACGTTTGAGATGAGAAGAGTCAAATGAATCGCTAAAGTCATCCAGAGGAGCTCATAGTGTGTAATAATAGTACCTTGCAAAAATGCAGATAGAAAAGTACAAAAGTAATCAAATACAAAACAATATGAGGGCTGTAGATGGGTTCAAATGGGTTTTGGACTTGTTATTGCATACATCACAGTGCACTGACATAGTCACATAAATAGTACCTATAGTAGTTATGAGTATTTTGAAGGTCTGGGATAACTGAAGGTACGACCAAGATTTAGATAGTAACTACAACAAGACCCAGAAACGTACAAAACATTTCATTTCTGTACATTTTCCACAGCTTTCTATGTGATGGTAATTATTAAAACAATTTATTGTTCACCTTCTGGCATATCCTCTCAGGGGTCGCCACAGTGAATCAGCTTTCACTGAGACACTGACACCACAGGAATGCATGGTGACACCAAAACCGTTCATCTCTCTCTTCTCTGATTATTCATCAGACGGAACAAACCTGATCTGATCCTTTGGAAACACTTGGTGGAATTTCTTTGTGTAACTTTGGATCATTGATGGTATCAGAGAACTTGAGCGATGGAGTGTGCCATATAAACACAGTTGTCTTTTAGCCATGAATGTGAGATTGTGATGCTTTTGACTTTGTCTCACAATATTTCAAATCCTTGAATTTCAGGTGGAAGAAAATATTACATCTTTGGATACCTGGTTTGTTTATTAGCAGACTGCCTGACTAAAATAATAATCTGTTTCTAGATAAAAACAGTTGAAAGATGAAGCCGTGATCAACACTGAGATATCAAAACATTAAATCATGGATTTAATGTTAAGATGATAAAATGTTTCTTATTTAGCTTATTCACACTCTCTGAAACAGCAGAGACAGTCCATGAGTTTCTTATGTCAAATAAAAGGAAATTACATTGCTTAGATGCTGTCAGGCATGATTTTTAAATCATTTATGAAAACCCATAACTTTGAGTGTGAAGTCATATCAGAGAGTGATCTGTCCTTTGTGTTTTCCTCTACGGTCCTGGAAGAACGGAATAATGCACCATCCTTTTCTTAATCTTTTTTATTGATTTTCTTTAAAAAAACAAAAAAAACACACATCTTTGTTTTTAGAATAAAAGAAAACACTAACATTAGCTCTTAAACTGGAAAAACGGCTCCTATAATCACGCACATCCGACAAAGTGTAATATTAGGAATATAGGACTTCCCTATTTAAATCAAGGTGAATAAAATAAATATGTAGTCTAAGTAAGGGATAATACCCGACGAAGTGTGCGTTATGAGAAATTAACGCACGACGTGGAGGCCTAAACCGTCCGACGCGAAGCGGAGGACGGTTGCCTCCGTGAAGTGCGTTAATTTCTCATAATGCACTCTTCGGAGGGTATTATCCCGCTTATACCATGGTCATTTACAAAATAAATAAACATTTAATCAATATTTAGTACTTTATTCTTGTTAGTTCTTTGGTTTAGCTCATTTTTTCACAAAAAAGCGGACTATTTGATCCGTGATGCGGTTTGTTGTCACGTGACATGGAACACGGCATGAAGCCTGAAGCCGTTACAGACCTTAACTGCAGCGGTAAAGTGTCGCTGTTTTGAAAGAAAGACCCGGACAAATTAGGATATTTTTCTTCTTTTTCTGACGTTAATCCTTCAGTGAGCAGCTAGAACATATTCAGCTTCTGTCTGTGTTTCATTTCACGGCAGGTTCGTTCTTCTGAGCTGCTCTAAAATGAGAAACTCCCTCTTGTGGTGAAACAGAAGACTACACCTTTCATGTCGAGTGGTGTTTTATTAGAAGGAGAATAACCAATTTGTCAATATTAATTTACCTTACAAAAGGAGAGGAATATAAATGCTGGTCGCTACAATAAGTTGAATAAAGCATCAGTTCAGAGAGAAAGTTCATCCATTACTGCTTGTTTTGTCCAGACGATGAAGGAAAAACGTGTTTTAAAGAAGCCTGCGCAGTGATATCGAACGTTTGGTCTGTGTGACCGGAACTTCTTTTTTAGGTGTGCGTTATTACTGTGCATTATCAGTTTTTAATGCACACCCAGCAGCCAATCAGAATCGAGTATTCACCCAGACCATGGTATAAGACATAAATAATTTAGTGATCTCAGTCTTTCAGAAACAGAATTTTAAAATAAGTAAGTTTTTAAAATAGCTAAGTGTGAACCTGGTATCTAGTGGACAAGCCTTCAAGTTAAATTAGAAAAGTGAAAGAACTTTTTTGAACTCAGCTAAAGCCTCAGGTTTATGCAAGTTTCACAAAAGCTCACAAAATAGATCAGGCGTTATTCTTCTGTTTTATCGTGTAGGAAACACTTCTTTATTACAGAAACTGGTTAATTCCAAATTAGGCTGACAGCCCTAGAATTTATTTCGATAAATAAATCTTTGCCTTATTTTAAATAATTTAAAAAGCTGAAATTTAATTAGGCTGCACGGTGGTGCAGTGGTTAGCGCTCTCGCCTCACAGCGAGAAGGCCCCGGTTCGACTCCCGGCTGGGACCTTTCTGTGTGGAGTTTGCATGTTCTCCCCGTGCATGCGTGGGTTTTCACCGGGGACTCCGGCTTCCTCCCACCGTCCAAAAACATGCTTCATAGGTTCATTGGTGACTCTAAATCCCCCCTAGGTGTGAATTTGAGAGTGAATGTGTGTGATTGAGGCCCTGCGACAGACTGGAGATCTGTCCAGGGTGTACCCCGCCTTCGCCCT